>NC_134831.1:117242052-117294919 GCF_004210375.1 Tachypleus tridentatus
GTTGGCATTGCTTGCATACTACAAGTTCCACAGTTCTTCAGTTTAATCCAGTGGTGGCATTGCTTGCACCCTACAAGTTCCACAGTTCTTCAGTTTAATCCAGTCGTGGCATTGCTTGCACTCTACAAGTTCCACAGTTCTTCAGTTTAATCCAGTAGTGGCGTTGCTTGCACCCTACAAGTTCCACAGTTCTTCAGTTTAATCCAGTGGATTTGCGTTGCTAGTACACTAGAAGTTCCACCATACTTATCCCTGAACTACCTGTAACCGTGTTGAAATTAGTAATCATTATTCCATTATTCATTATTTCCAGCCTACTAACTTAGTAGTTTTATATTAATCTCTTATACAGTTTATAGGTAAAAGCTAAAATTCTCTAATAAATAATAAAATACTGGTATTATCAGCCACTAATAGTGCAGAAATGACATATGTCTAATTACATATGCCTAAATTATGATTTTAATCATTTAGTTATGTATTAAAATTACAGCAGCTACTAAATAGTAGAAACTATTTCAACTCATGGGATAAATATATTCTCCTTACTTATCTAACATTTATGATAATTCTGTATTTTTAGTATTTAATATATTTAATATCTTACAACACAGTACTGTTTCATAAAAACAAGTTAAGTCTAGCAATCTAGTATTAAGTATAATTTCATGACATTAGGCTGAACTGGCAGAAGTAAAACCGAGTGGCCTGTCCTAATTGGTGTAACAAGTATGTCAAGATAAATATTTTGAACTTTAATAATAGCAAACCCCCCCATGGCACAGCAGTATGTCTACAGACTTACAATATTAGAAACTGGGTTTGATACTGATTGTGAGCAAAGCACAGGTGGCCCATCTTAGAGCTTTTTGCTTACCCTCAAATGAACACTTACCTTCTACAGAAAGTATTATATTCTATAAAAAAATTTATATCATAGAATTAAAGAATATTTTGTTCTTCACTTTTTCTGAATTCCTGTATTATAAGGACAGAAATCATCACCATACTCTGTATAAGGCCTTACCATTGCCTCTTTTGAACTTACAATAATTTTATTACTCTTTTAAGTTAAACATTTCTATAAGTAGACCCCCTGAATTCCTAGTTTTCAGGTTACTGAATAAAGATTTAAGTAAAATCCACTTTGAATTATTTGTGTTTGAGTCACATTATCCCAGAAATATTCAATATTTACCAGGAGGTTTAACCTTTTTTTGACTAACCACTCTCACATCTTTCTTTTGTCATTACCTCTTGGTGGCCCAGCATGGCTGGTTGGTTAAGGCACTTGTAATATGAGGGTCACAGGTTCAAATCTCCATCACCCAAAACTTTGCTTGCCTTTTCAGCTTTGGGGATGTTATAATGTCATGGTCAATCCCACTATTTGTTGGTAAAAGAGTAGCACAAGAGCTGGTGTTGGGTGGTGATAACTAGCTGCCTTAACTCTAGTTATACACTGCTAAATTAGGGACAGCTGGTGTAGATAGCCCTCATGTAGCTTTGTACAAAATTAAAAAAAAAACCAAAAACATTATCACTTGGACTTTCCAATTTTTTTCTTTTAAATGATAAAGTTTATAAAATGAATTTTTTACAAAATAAAAGGGAAGCAGCTCAAGTAGTTTTTTTGGTGCAGTAAATTAATATTCTGATTTTTTTTTTTAAATAATTGATTGCTTTGGTTTCTAGGGCTCACTTGAAACTAAAGAATTTATTCTAAATGAGGTTGCCAAATCTCTAAATCTTCAACAGAATCGGTTCTGCATCTTTGCAGCTTTGTTGGGTAACTACTTGTTGACAGAAGAGGATCTAACACCTTTTCATCATTATTTGTGTCCAGATCAGCCAAAAGGAAAGGTAAGAAAAGATATACATTACTTTAAAGTGTGTACATGTTTATAGGTGTGGAATAGAACCTTGCGTACTTTTTCTTATGTTATTGTAATTTGAAGGAAAAAATAAACAAGGTAATTTTGATTTTCTGTCATCACTGTTCATTGTAAGTCTTCATATACATATGTGTGTAGGTGGCTTTACAATGAATGGTCATAAATAGGAATTAACTCAGGTTGTTAAGAAACAATTACAGGTCATTCATTCCTTTAAAATCATTCTTAAAAGTAAAAAAAACCCATCAAACTTAAGCATAACCATCGAGATCTGTATAACTAGCAGAACCTTGAAGGACTGAGATTAGGTGCACATCCCGAGAATGTACTTTTAGGCTTCTAGTAAGTTGCACCTATTTCCTCAACAAATTCAGGTTGGTATTTCTAACCTCATTCAACTACTCAAACCATCCATAGATTGTTGAAGACCTAAATCAAGTCTAATTCATTCACACTTCAAATTAAACAAGTATAAAACACTTGTATTATGGATCTTTCTACTAGTCCATCTCGGCCTTTTTTTAACATATAACTCATGTAGTTACTTAAAGAGCGTATCAGGGTACACTCAGTATTACAAATAAGATGTTACTGGATCTTATTCAAAATTAAAATAACCTTCTAACTCATAAATAACAAATTTCTAATAGAACTTGTGTTTTTTTGTTTACTGTTTTTCTATGCAGTCAGTCATGGTTACTTAAATTTTGTTTGTAACACATGCTTCTCTCAGTTGAGAAATATACACAAGTAACAAGTGTATAACTCTACGTTTCTGTTTTTAGTTTTTATTCTTAACAGTAAAAATGTTTCTCCTATTTGACAATTTTCTTTCTCAAGTTAAACTTCCATATTGCAAGTGCCTAACTTTCTCAAATCCTAATTCTGTTTTGATATTTTGTAGGGCTGCAACGGTTACGGACTTTTGTAACCGGCTAATCTTTGCCTCGTAACCAAACCATAACCGGTTAATCGTGTAATCGTCACAGCCCTAGGAATTTGCGCGTGACGGCTGTACCGAACGTTAACAAAAACTCTAAGGGCTTTCAACAACAACAACAATGAAAATTCAGCCAAACAAAAAGGCAAGCAGCTCATAAAATCGCGATAGGCAAACGTACCAATGTCAAGATCAAATAATGGAATATTTACACGCAAATGTCGATAATCATATTGTTTTCACTCATTTATTTTTCTCTGAAAAAAATCTTAGATTAACCGGTTAGGAAATCCGTAACTGGTTAAGAGCAGTAACCGAACCGTAACAGGGTAATCATGTAATCGTCACAGCCCAAATATTTTGTTTCAGTCAGAACAACGTTTGTAATAGTTTCATTTTATTTGGTTTCCTTTTTCATGCATTGCTTTCATACCTCATTCACTACTGCTAATGCAGGTCTTTCATTTGGACTGACAGATTTTGCTTGTACTTGTAAGTGTTCCCTCACAAGATGGTTCTACTAAACACCAGAAGTCACTGTTTTTCTATTACGCCATTTTTTTATTCACTTATTAAATTTTATACAAATTCTGTGGTCACATTCTTAGTAATTAATTTTTTTAGATACAGCTGATTAAAGGATATTCAAACATCAAGATATACAATTTCAACCAAGCTGCCTTCTTCCAAAATAGTAGAAACTCTGTAAAAACATGATAAATTTGGTGAGGATTGTCTTCTAAATTTTTTTTTGAGAATATTTAATTACGTTTGTCAGCTTTTTGCAAATGAACTCTGACAACGGATTCTAACATCCCCCCAACCCCATGTGTAGCAGGGGGACCTCCCAGAGAAGGTTTTATCTTTTCATTTTTTTCTTCTGGGATCTAAACATTCACCCATATTTGCTCTGTGTGGTGACCCATAAAGGGGAGGAGAGGATCCTGTTGGTAGACACCACTTTGACCTTGATTTCCTGTAAACAGGTAACCTTGAGGTATCCCCTCTCAGGGTAATTTGACTGGTTCTCCAGGGCAGGGGTCAACCAAGAACCAGTATTGGACATTCTCATCAGGTGTTGTGGACACTGCATCTAATTCTGGTGTTTGGGTGTAGTGTCCATAAAACCCTGGCATTGCTGCTGAGCCTTTTGCTTCCAGTTTAGTAGCCTGTCCCCTCATAGGGCTCCATGGTGGGTGGGGTCAGTGGACACCAAGCTTTTCTCTGTCTCATGGCTTCTCACACCTCTCACTGCTGAGGTTAAACAATTCATGATTGGTAAGTGACCATGCTTGGAGGTCTGTAATACATGGTTCAAAACTACAGTTGATAATGTATCTCAATTTCTCATTTTACACACATTGTCTGAACAGTCCCTTGGACAAATGTCACCATTTTTATATTTTTTTTCCAGAAGAGATTGGAGGGGCTTTCTGGCTATCCCAAATATGTCCAAAAATTAAGTTATAAAGATATTTTGGTTTAAACATCAAAACTGTAACACACCTAACTCCTCTTTAAGTCCAAGACTTTAAAGGATTTATCTATTCAGTTACTCCTTATGCTATTCTGAATACATCTGGAGGAGTTATATTTGAGAGGGATCTTCTTAACATTCCCAAATTGGAAATTCTCACAAATTTCTCCAGTTAAGGAGTTTAAACTGTGTGACCTTCACCCTCAAAGATGGGGTACGTCAGCCTACTGCTTTCTCATTTTGACATTCACTTCTCTGCATTCTCTTACATCTGTGAAGGTGGGTTACTTACATTGTAATGTTTGGCTCTATATTCCTAAACCTCTCCATTATTTCCAATGCCAGCTGTTTGGTCACCATAAGACCTCTTGTCATAGCTCTTTGTGCTGCACTCATTATGATGGCAAAGACCACAAGGCAGATCTGTGTGACTAGGAGCCTCACTGCATCACTTTTGATAGCTCCCATCCTTTATATTCCTGTTCTTGTCACATGTGGATTGAGGAAAAAAAGGTACAGTGATTGAGGGCTGTTAACAACATGTCATATCCTGAGGCACAGAAATTTTTGTCTTCCATGCAGACAAAGACGTATGCTGCCATCCTCCACTCTGCTACCTCATTAGGTGTGCAAACCAACTTTTCCATGCTCTCTGAAGAGTCTTTTTCCTCTTCAGAATTTGTTGCCCTCTATGAAAAACAGAGTCAATAGGTCAACACGAACTCGTGTCTCTGTCCTTACCTATGGCCCAGAGGTGCAAAATCATTATACATTTGCACTAGACTCACCATCTTCTGATAGAGATCTGCCCACTCACTCCTCAAGCAGAATCCATGGAGGTCAACAAGCCTTTGTCTTTTAAGGATAAGTGACATGGTTGCAAACCAAAGGCCCCTCTACCTTCGTTCCTTTCTATATAACAATGACCACACTGATAAAGTGGAACTGTTGACTTACATTAAGACTTGGATGACATTAAAACCCTGATTGATTCATACCATCCAGTCAGTTTATATTTACATCATGTCTCTCTGTGGGTTGTACCATCACAATTTATTCCATTTACCTGTGTCCAGGACAGACTTACTATCAGTTAAATCTAGATGTTCTTTTAGATCGGTTGCCATCTCCCATTTTGCTCTTGGGTAATTGTAATGGGCATAGCTCCCTTTGAGGAAATGTAGACATTGATGGGAGGGGTTGTTCTGAGGAATGTATGCTCTCAGATCATAATTTTTCTCTATTCAATAATGATTCTTTTACTTACTTTCATGCACCCAGTCATTCTTTCACTGCTATAGATATATCTGTCTGCCTCACCCTCACTTTATTTTCATTTTTTTTGGAGTGTGACTCATATGGCAGTGACCATTTTCCCATCATCTTGCAGGAAACTGGCCATGATTGGTGACACCCGATCTGCATTCCATGGTGAAAGTTGGACCAGGCTGACTGGCTTTCTTTCCTCACTCAATTGAAACTTGATCCTGCTGTTGTCTGTCTGCCATCTATTGATGACTGCATAGAAGCAATGACTGAGTGTATAGTCCAGGCATCTGTTCTTTCTATTCTTGTGACCTCAATGTTTTTCATGGTATTCACGTCCATGGTGAAATTGGCCTGCTGGGAGGCACGGAAGGCTCAAAAACAAGCCTTGCATACCTTCTGATAATATTCCTCTTTTTTCTAACCACATTGTTTATCAGCAGGCCTGCACCTACACTTGGCAGGTCAGGCATCAAAGCTAGAAAGAATCTTGAATTAGCCTCACCTCCAACATCTCTAGTTCCACCAACTTCAAAGTTGTGTGGGACAAGATTCAGAATTTTGGTAGGTTATATATCTCCCAACCTCTTTCAGTCTTGCTTTCTGATGGCCAAGAAGTTGACACTGCTAACACCTTTGGATAGAGGTTTTCTTATCTTTCTAGCTCTTCTACCTTTTCCCCATCCTTGGCCATCAAGACTCAGACCAAGAGATTGTCATTTTCCTTTTGGGAAGTGGTTCTCTCTGACTGAAAGTGTCCATTCACTGTGATGGAATTGCAAATCGCTATTCATCATTCTGACAGTATCAGTCAGACCCAACAATATTCATTACGAGATGCTATGTCATTTATCTCCTGCCTCTCTTTCTGTTCTTCTGGTTATTTTCAACTGGATTTGGCAGGAGGATGTCTTTCCTGATGCTTGGTGCCAGGCATTTATACTACACTTTTCTGTGTCTTGGAAGGATCCCACAATTTTAACAAATTATTAACCTGTTGCTTTGTTTAACTGTCTGTGTAAAGTAACTTCTCATCAGATTTGACACCTCATCTTTTCCCTTACTTCTTGTCTTTGACAGCCAATGGAGGAAGTCCTGAATTAGGCATGTGGACTACACCAAACTTAGTAATCTCCCATTACTTACATCATGTTGTGCTTTCAGTCTCATCAGGTTTTGACCTCAAACTTATGGCTGTTCTTCAAGCTTCAGTGCAACTATGAGACAGCATTAGTCTATAGTAATGCTTTCTTTTATTTCAGAGGTACATCCTTCAGACCATTGTTATGTAGATCTCACTATGTGGTGAGTGATTCCTTACCATGTATTCTGCAATGCAAAATCCTCACTGCATATCCATGTTGACCTGTGCTTTCCATTCCATGGCTTTGCAGTGTTCACTGTTGTGGTGGGGTGTTTTACAAGATCATTTGAAGTTGAATAACCTTGTGATGCTGCTTCATAAGCTTAACCATTCTGGATTGTATCACCCATGGACTTTATGGGTAAAGCAGAAAAGGATAGCTGTCTACCCTTGCCATACCTTGATTAAATAAATGAGGATAGCCCGCTTTTCAAAATATAATTTTATGATTACACATTCCACTGGCTTGGGTTCCTCTGGATTCTTCTACACATTTTCACCCCCTCCATTTCAAGTTGGGTATGGAAATCCCTACCACTTACCATTTCCAAGCTGTTGTGGTGGTCAAACATGGAAGCACCCAGCTGAATGTTTTCCACACAAAAAAGATGACAACATTCAGTACAGAGTATGGAAGTGGTGTTCTGCTGGTGCAGATGACATGCTCTCCTCCAGTATGCATTATATAGTTACTAATTAGTGAGACTTTGAATTGCAGCTCACCACTTTGAATGGGAACCATCATCCTACCTCCACAGGGGTGTTGGTACACTATAGCTAGGTTTTAAATTTAGAATGAATCAGTCAACTTATGTTCTTGCACATGTTCAAGGTTGTCTTTTTCTCTTGAGCTGATAGCTACAGCATTGGTAAGGGGAATTGTTCCAGTTCTACCCTTTTGCTATATCAGATGGTTCTGTTGGGGGAGTATATTTTGTTTACATAGACATTCTTTTGATAGTGGATGACTGGTTCCCAGATCAAGATATTCTTTAAATAACATGAGTTATGCCCTGAAGTTGGAGTGGATCAAGATTCTCTCCGGTCTCTGGGTCTTAAGGTGAAGAAAGTATGATCCTCATCCTACACCTGCACAGATGTTGGTTTCCAGCAACATGGGTGTTGGATTCATTTGCCTTTTCGAGTACAGTTCATTGCACCCTAGCCATTCTACATCATTGGGTTCTTCCTTTGTTAACCCACGTTTTAGCTTCATGGAATTGACTTGTGTATATCTACTTAAGGGTTCTGAAAGATATCTTCCCTCAGTTTTCTCCTATTTGGATGTTCTCCCATTCAGATCTTCCAATCTGACTCTCCTCTATGGAAGTATCCTCTGGATCCTATTGAGCAGTATGTCTGTCATTCCCTTCACTGATCCCTTTTCCTAGTCATTGTGGGATTCTAGCTAATCTTGCAAGTGGAAAGAAGTAGAATTACAGAAATTATAATTTTCCTGTACTGAAAATGTATTTCCAACAGGTACTTTTCTCACACTTCCCACCCTTCCTCCCTGTGCTCTTTTGGTGCTTACATCTGCCAAAATTCATTGTGATAGTTTAGTAGATTTTCATAGAGGGAGTCTTGTGTATTGTGAGTATACTGTGCTCCTCTTGGTGGAGAGGTGACAAATGATGATTTACGTGAGAAACTTGTTGAAATCATTTGATTCCAATAGGGAGGACGTAATGCTTTTGGCAGGTGTAAATAAAACATTTGCATATAGGACAGCAATGAAGAAGAACAGCTAATGTTACGAGAGGAGGGAAGTACCTATAGGAAATACATTATTAGCACAGCAGAATTATAACTTTTGGTATTTCATTGGATATAAACAACAGAATAATATTCTACAAGCCATTTACAGAGGAATTAAAATGGGTTATTTGCTTCAAAATAACATCAGTTATATCTGTCATTAGTGTTAATCAACCACAATATTAAGTTGTACTCTTGAATTAAAATTTAACTTGTTAAACCTTCAGTATCTAAACAGTTCAACAGAAGTCTAATTCAGTTATCACTACCTTCTCAAAGATTTTTGTTTAATTAAAATATTTGACTTCTTTTTCACTTTATACTTCTGTACACTAACCTTCCATTATCATTTTTATATTAATTTAATTTCTTTTTAATTTTTTAGCAAAATTTATTGTAAGTATTGTTGTATTCTTCAAGTCAAACAATACAGTAACCTAAGCAAAGCTATAATGTAATTATCATAAAAAACAATATATGTATATATAGTTTAAAACATAAGTACTGAATAAAAATAATATAGTGAAAATCTTATAAAGAAAAATATTTAGCTTATCTGATTTTTTTTGATTTTTTTTTAGCCAATCCCTTCAGAAATTCTCATTCAGGCCTTGGCTGAATTTGTACGCTCACTTAACAATGTTGACAACTTGGATACTATAGGTACCCAGATTTTTGGGCAAGCTGGACAAGAAGAAATCCAGAAATTTAAACACAGCACTCAGTATTACCTAAATGGAACTAAGGATGGCTTTTTACAGTATCAACCAACTTTGCAAGGTGAGTATTGAAAGTTAACTTACATTTTTTCTCTCTCTTTTTTTTTTCTGAACATTGTTGCATGTAATTGGTGTTTTACTGTTACTAAATACTGAAAACTTGATCAAACCTGAAAACAAAAACCAAATCTCCAGAATTTCAGTTATTTTACCAGCCAAGGAAGGTGCTAAGAGAAATTTAACAATTTTTGACCACCCCTGTATTATCAAACATAAATTTACACCATGATTGGATTGAATACTAAATACTTCATGCATTCTTCAATAACTGAAATTAATTTTCCTTAGATTGTGTGATCATTGGATTATTTCAAAAATCATAATAGTTATTTAATTATTTATTGAAAACAACAAGAAATACCATATGAAAAATTGTGATGGCTCCAGTAAACATTGATAGAGTTAATTAAAGTAGAATAACCTTTCATTTAATTAAAAAAAAAGTTAACCAATTTAATAGCATTCCAAAATGGTAATTAATACCTAATTTTTATTAGCTGAAGTCAAAACCTTGTGTAACATTTATTATAATGTAACTTGCAAGGCTTAGAAGGATACTGGGTTTTGGTATGTCGTTGATATCTGTTAGTGCATTCCTCCTTCCATAATGTAAAACCATACCACTTTCAGTGTGAAGTCTAGATTTTTGTCCATCAAATGGTTCAGCTTCTTTCAGTCTTTACTTTTTCTGATAGCTTCTGCACATCTTCAAAGAATATCGATGTAGTCTGGATAACTTAGGTAGAAGGAATAGCAAAAAGCCAGTAACAGTTTGTAAAATTCCCACCAACATCATGTTTATTCATTGTATTAAAAAACACATTTTATTATATTGGTAATGAAGTGTATAATTCAAGATATTAACTTTGTTACTTTATATACCTTGACTTAAATATACACTTACAGACCACAGGACTATCAGAGGAAAGGAAGCCACTCCTCCGACAAGTGAGTAGCTTTAACTAACTGTTTGTAAAGTGCATTTTTATAATTTGAGAAATTTTATTATTTGCTTTCCAAGAGCAGTACTTCGTGTAGTTTGCTTAAACCACTTGGTGGAGGTCGTGTAACTTTACGTGTGTTATTGTGGAGGGAGCAGTTCTCTCACACACACACACACACACACACACACACACACACACACACACACACACACAAACATACATGTTATAACCATAAATGTTTAAGTCATACATTTATTCTCAAAGTACTGTAACTGAAGGATATGTTTTTATATGTTTTATTCTTAGTTTTGCTTTGGAACACTTAAATGAAGTTTGAACTGTCAGCTAATCTGGAAAATTTAATGAGTATATATGCCTTTTTTAACAACCAAAAACATTTATTTCTTTTGTTTACATGACATAGATCTCAAGTGTGGCTACAGTCAATATGAAGTGTTTGTTTAACATTTTTTTATACATTTTACTTGTACTTGGCCCTATGTTATGTGGTCACGTATATACTGTGCTTAGTATTAAAATGTTATTGGAGGAATGTTTATTCTAACAATCTCAGTACATTTCATTGGCCAGTCCAACATATAGCCAAAGACATCAGAAACACGAGTCTCTGTATTTCTTAAGCCATATATTTTTACTTACTTCAATCAGTTTTAAGCTTTTGGGAGATGCTTTTTACAAGGTCTGATAGTTTTAATATTTAATCCATTGTTGATAAACATGAAAATTAATTCATTATTTTTTTTTACTTTGTTTAAAATCATATAATCTCACAGTTGTAATCTCTTTCTCTTTTTGTTTTTCATGATCTGCATACCACACTTCTGATTTTGGTTTATTCCACACTTTTATGTAAGCTGTTAAAGTATGCAGTCTGGTACTTCTTTGCATAATGAAAATGGTTTATTATGTTGCAACAGGTTAGTTTACACACATCTCTTGTGAAATATGCATATCAGGAGATGAATCTCTAACTTAATATATAATTGAAAGTTATCATTGCTTTCTGTGTAGTAGAATTCTCTATTTGCAGGTGGTAAGGCTGAACCAGGTTGTTATCCTGTAAAAGCTGAGGTTAGGGATGAGACGTCACAAAAATTTCAAAATTGTGGTCCACAAGGTTAGTTTTTAAGTTTGTGACACATAAGATGAAGTTTCTTGAATTTTTGGTGAAGTTCACAAAATGATTAATTATTAAGATAATCTCAAAGTTTTGACATGTTTTATTGTTGCTCTTTATATATTTTCAAATCAAGAAGTGTGGTCACTCGTGTTTTCCCTACAAATGACAGCTGGACTTCTGGATGGAAGTTTATCATAAATAAATATTTGTTTTATAACTGTTAGTGTAAAATTTCTAGTGATATATTTTTATTTCCTTACACAGGTTGGGTTAAAAGTGACTATACAGTTGTTTCATTTAGAATGAGAACGTAGTTTAATATCTAGTGTTATACTACGAAATAAACAATAAAAAAATTGGTTTCAGTTTTCTGTATATTTTCATCAGCATTAACTGTATAATTCCAGTTGCACCAACTATGTAGTAGCAACTGTTTAACTTTGATAATAAATAAATTTTACTTTTTGGTAATAGTTAGTTAGTCTCCTAGTGAACAAATAAAATCTATTAAAGCTTAAACTTAGTCTCCCAGTGAACATATAAAATCTATGAAAGCTTAAACTTAGTCTCCTAGTGAACATATAAAATCTATTAAAGCTTAAACTTAGTCTCCCAGTGAACATATAAAATCTATTAAAGCTTAAACTTGGTCTCCCAGTGAACATATGAAATCTATTAAAGCTTAAACTTGGTCTCCCAGTGAACATATGAAATCTATTAAAGCTTAAACTTAGTCTCCTAGTGAACATATGAAATCTATTAAAGCTTAAACTTAGTCTCCCAGTGAACATATGAAATCTATGAAAGCTTAAACTTAGTCTCCTAGTGAACATATAAAATCTATTAAAGCTTAAACTTAGTCTCCCAGTGAACATATAAAATCTATTAAAGCTTAAACTTAGTCTCCTAGTGAAGATATGAAATATATTAAAGCTTAAACTTAGTCTCCTAGTGAACATATAAAATCTATTAAAGCTTAAACTTAATCTCCCAGTGAACATATGAAATCTGATAAGACCTAAACTATGAAAGGGGTCTTTTTGTAAAATTTTTTGTCAACGAACTTGAACTATTCTTGTAAATGTGTTTATATTTTGAAGATATCTCACTTTCACACACAAAATAGTCATGTCGTTGTCATGTCTGCTTTACAATTTTGCATATTACTAGCTATGAGATAACCCTCACCTAAATTCAAGTTTAATGTGAACAATATTGGGGTATGACAACAGTCATATGATAGTTGCATCCATTAAATACCTCAAATAATTTCATTCTTTTCCTTGAACAGATATGTTAATTTCTTTTAGCCTATATTCACTAAAGCTTATGTTTTATTTTGTCTTTCCTTTTGTTTCAAAACTACTGATGGACATGATGTTTTCTCAAGTGACAGTGACTTCGCATTTATCCTGTGTAAGCGACTGAGTTACAAGCACGGGATCTATTTTTACTTTGGTTTCTGGAGGTATATTGATTGTTGGCAACATTACAGCTATTGTTGTGGATTCCCTCATACACAATGGGCCTTTTCTTTCCATCCTTTTGGTCACGTCCTTTCTCCTGAGTACATTAAATTGCCAGGAGAAAAATGAATGTAACATTTTCCTCACCTGAGTTTGTTTGGATACTGCCTTACAAATCAGGGAAAGTCCTGAACTTTTCAGTCTCTTTCTGGATTTAATTTCTCAGAGATGTTCCTTTTTTTATCTCTAGGCTGTGTCTGATTCTAGCTGTTCTTTCCTCCATGAAACCCATTCTCGAGATTACTTTGTTTTCCTAATATTACACTTTGTGCTGATTTCCTTCATAAGCACCTCCACACTTTCACATACATGCCTTTTCCCCTCGCACATTTTTATTTTCCTTTTCTAAATTTCCAATTTTCAGAACCTCTTTTGTCTGCTTCAGGTGTGAACCCCTTGTGTCCTGTATTTCATTCTTAAGTTCACTGTTTTGCAGCTTCTTTGTCTCACTCGACTTTTACATTCCCCCTCCTTATTCCTTGTCTGAGGCACGTTAATGTACTCCGCAGGAGTTTTCCAGAAAGGTTTCTTCCTTTCTCTATAACATCATAACCTGTGGATATACTCCCCACTAATGTGCATCTGCCTTTTTTCATATCTCTGCAGTCTTTTTTTTTCCTTCTCTCCAGAAGCCCTTGATGGTGTTCAGGTTTCAATGTACTGAAGTAGCCCATCATCAGTTTTCCTTTTATTCCCTGGTTTCTTGTCTTTTGCGACCTCACTTTCTTTCTTCTTATTTTTGGTGTCCTTAGAAAAGATCATCCAGACAGGCATCTGGCAGACTTCTCACCCATTAATTTCTCATAATTTTCATCATTGGGCTGTTCCATCAGCAGGATTTTGACTTCTGCTGGCCACTGTTTTTCAGTTGAACCTCTGTCTTTGAGATTGGTAAATATGTTTTCTTTTTCTCTCCCTCTCTGTTCAACAGGATCATTCAAAGTAGCTGGTGTTACCTTCCAAGGTATGCTTATTCCACAAAATGTGCATTGAGCCAGAGGGAACAGAAAGAGGTTAACCGACATGCTCTGGTCCTACCAGTGTCAAGATGAGATGATCTGCAAGACCACTAAAGGTATCTTCATGGTATATAAAAATTACCTAGTTACATGATCCAGGGTCATTTTATTTTCTTCTGTTCATCTACAAGGGCTATCTTTCAGTTCCATACGTTGCTGTTTGGTCTGGCTTCAACTTTTTATATGTTTTGTCAGAGTAGTTTGCTCATTTGTGTGCCATCTAAGCTTTCTGGGTCTTTGAATTTATCATTACATAGATGAATGGCTTCTGCTTACCTCTTCCCAGACCCAGTCAATCTCTCGCATGCAATTAATTGTTCAAGAAGCTGGTTAGATGGGGTTTCTTATCAAGTCAGAGAAGTCCCTTCTAATCCCTATACTCTTTCCTATATCATTTAGGGTTCTTCAATTCCCATCTTATTTAGGTTTCATCCTTCTCCATTTCCACAGACAAAAAAGGTAGTACATTTACCTTCTCTCACCGCATGAAAGGTTCTATCTCTTTTGGGGATTTTGGCTTCCATGGAAGCTCTTACTCCCTTGGTTTTGGCACACACGTTTCTTTCAATGGATGCTTATTGATCACTGGAACTTCTCCCATGATCCCTTGGTTCATCCTGTTGCCCTTTCACCTTGCATTGTGAACAGATGTGTGGAGAATCATCATCTTTGACTGGAATAAATTGACTTGTTATTATTTTGTATCTCTTTCAGTCGATATACAACATATTTGAGGTTCTCACAAAATGGAATGTGTTGCCTGGTTTGGTATGCTGAATGTCAGATCTTTACATTAAAACTATTATTTCTAAATGCTCACTGTAGAGATTGAGGTGTTTCTGTAAGACTACCAGACACTTTTCCTGTAATGTGTGTGTGTATATTAAAAGTTTATTATCAGTGTATTTTATATAAAGAACCCTCACTCATGGGCTACACTAGAAAAGCAAATGATTTTTTTCCCATCACCAGTGACCTGAGATTTTTACAGTCTGAGTCTTTCTGCTTTTCAAAATAGGGAATCACAATCATCCATTCCACAGTCTTCAATGTGTCGTTCCTTTGGACCTCTCAGTGCCTTTTAGTAGAGCACAATAGTCCTTACCACTCTGGTTCCCAGTCACTGGAGTGAAGGATCATGGAGGTTTCCTCCTGAAGGGGGGGATTGTACAATGAAAGAAATGAAAAACACAAATACTTACTTAGTGAAAAAAAGGGCTGTTGCCATTATAATTATTGAATAGACGGTAACATACCATTCTGGATCCAAAGCACTTCCTCTCTTCCACTTTTTCATTGTGGGATTTCAGGTTTCGGTGGAAGTTAACATTTTCCTACACTGAAAATGTATTTCAAACAAGTAATTAATTCATCTCTCCCTCACCAGTGATATGTTGGTATTTTAGTTTGTAATTTTCCAATTCTCAAAAGTGATGATTGTGCTAGAACAGTAGAGAGTGCTCGTGGTGCCAGTATGATTAGTTCCAAAATAAGTGTGAAAATAAAGGGGTATAATAGACTCGTGGGATGTTAGTGCACATTTTTTTAGGAATGCTTAGAGGGCAAATCAAATTTGAGACATGGAATTTCTTTTTTCCTTATTGGAGTGTGAGGTTCGTGTTTTTGTGGAATGCTCCTCAAGAAGCTGTACAGTGAATTATCCAATTAAATAAAAATAACAAATTTGATGTTATAAGGTAGTTTATCTCTACTATTGTAATTTTATGTGTATACCAATATGAAACCACAGAAATTAAATAATGAAGTACACTCTTAAATTGACTGTCTAATGTGACAATTTGTTCCTCTAATATGTTATCAGGCATGAATAATAAAAGTGATTTTAATGTGATTTGATATGTTTGGTATTAATGTTTTATTAATTTCATAAGAAAAGTTTTTCTGTTTTTATATGGCAATCAAAGGAGAACAGAAGAATAACACATCAACCTCAACACTGTCAGCGAACAGCAATGACTTCTTCCCCCAAAACAAATGCTTTGGGTTCAGAAACAACAGTGGGAGAGGTGAGACCTTTTCAACATCATTTTTGTTGTTGGTTAGTGGAAAATTATATACCAATGATTAAACAGATTTTGTGGTGTGATACCTATAAAGGTATTGAGTAATTAAATTGTTATTATCAAAGCAAACGTGGGATTAAGTCTTTACATTATGTCAGTTGTAAATCATTGATTGTTTCTTTGTTTAGATTATAAAACAGATTAGTTTATATTAAAATCTAGAAAGATGCTTCGGTACATAAAAAATATTCTTAACCTCTCTTAACAGTTTTCAGCTCTTTCTACATATCAAGTTGGAGGAGGATACACTAGTCCAGGTAATTCATATTTAGAAAATCACAGACATTACTGGAGTTTGAAAACTCATAGAAATAATTCTACTCTACTGAAAGGAATTGTGACAATAAAGTCAGTTGTTTTGTTGATGATAACTTAATAATGTAACTAGAAAGTTAATAGTTAATAGTATTAACCCTTTTCATTCTGGAATCTTGTCTTTTATGAGAGAATATAGCATTGTGAACATTTAAGAAAATCAGTCTCATATATTCCTTCAAACCACGTATGAAATAATATTATAACTAAAGTGTTCAGCTTTTTATCTTTGTGTTGTAGTATGCTGTAATAACATTTCTTTTAGTTTAAGTAATTCAAAAAACCTGACCTGCTAAAATTAAATCAGACACAGTGCCTTCAATTCTTAAATATTAAAAAAGAGTTATCTTTCACATATAAACTAATTTATTGAGACATTGTTGGTAAACTGCCTGATATAAGCCTGTAGATTTAAATGTTTCAAGAGAATTTAAGGTTTGTGTTTGATGAGGTTATGACATTATACCTGATTTATATTTTCTTAATCTTTATAAACAAAAAAACTTTGAAAGAGTTCAGATAGTATGAAAACAATAAATATTTGAAATTAGTGGTTTCCAAATTAACTTGATTTTTTTGTTTTACAACTTCAAAGCATCTAAACCTAACAGAATCATAAGTGTACCAACTGAAAGGTTTTATGTCAGTCTTTCTTTCTCTTTTCACTCCATTTTTATATGGACAGTGAAATTCTAAACTTTTAATTATTTGAGTTCCTGTTTTTTTTTAATCACACATCTTGTAGTAATCCAACAATTACATAGTTTTATATTTTTGTGTCCTCAGTTGAAGTCGCACCTTTGAATAATCCAACTATATAAAATAGTTTTGTATTTTTGTGTGTTACATTGAAGACACAACTTGCAGTAATCTAAGTATAACATGGTTTTCTATTGTTGTGTGCTGCATATTTGTTTGTTATTTTGTTCAAGTAATTAACTAATAGTGTCTTTTTTGCTTTTCAAAACCTTTCCCCAGTATTTTTATGCTCTGGAGCCTTGCACTGGCCTTAACTACTATCATGACAGTATTTTAAACAACTGTACGTAATTTCTGAAGTGAATATGGAGTTTTTTTTTGTAATATAAGATAAATGTATATCAAAGTATTTCAGTAAAAAGGATTGTCTCATGATACTGTTTATCATATGGTTTGTAAAACTGTAAATTTACAAATAAATCGTATTTAGGGTAAGAAATGTACAGTTATTCGTATGTTTGGTGTATCTGTGTTGCAGACATGGTGGCTGCTACAGTATTGTGAATGATGTTTAACAGATATTGATGGGAGATTAGGTTTTAGCAACTTTTTTAATGCTTCTAATTACATATTCATACTTAATGTTATAAAGTTGACTACAGTCTTGAGTATAGAATATTTTGACAACTTTTCAATGGTAAGCTGAATGCTTTTGGGGCTGTATTAGGTAATACTTCTACTGGTTTCAATGGAACAACAGTGGTCAGTTCTAGCAATACCTCCTCAGGAAGTAATATCTCTAGCCCTAATAGAACAAGTCCAGAAAGCTCCTGGTCGGGATCAATTAGCCAACAAAAGGTATCAGTGAGGAGATTTATTTGTATATTATTCTTGTGGTCAGTTTTGTTATAATCTAGTGTCCACTACATAATTTCCAAACCACTATGACAGTTATTTGTGATTTTCTGGTAGAATAATTTGTGATGGCATTCACCTATTTACCTTCTCATTGCAAGCTTGAAAAAACAATTTAATTGGGGGGTTGGGGACAAATTTCTCATCAACTACAACTTTTAAAATAAATACATAAATAGAACTATCTATAAAATATCTGCTTTCTTGAATAGTGAATTTCACTCATGGTTTTGTTTTCTACTTAGTTAATAGCTTAATTATAAAGTCTGAAAATGTTTTCAATGTATAACATGTTTGTGGACAGCAATTTTACCATCTGCTGCCTGTTAATGAACAGACTGAGAAGATGTAACGAGTGTTATCTTACCTCTGTCTTGTGGTATGTGTATTTTAGGTCATTAGAGTTGGTCTATTATTACATTATGTGGGTAGTGTTAATAATTGTAAACTTAAATTTTTCTTTTAAGGATAAGCTACATACTTGCAGAACCACTAGCATTGAGATTCCCAAACTGCCCAAGGTCACTCCAGAAGTAATGAGGACTGCTAGTGAACGTCACCAGCGTGGTTTGATGTCTCCATGGATATATCAGCTTTTAACTCAGGTATGCTTATAGCACAGCATTGCCAGTGTATTAGATTTAAAATGACACAACTGAAACAGTTAGGTGAATTATATTCTGTGTTAGATATTTTGTTGTTGTTGTTTTCAAGTATAATTAATCTGTTTACTGCTGCTCTTGTTATTGGGTGTCCTGAATTTTAAAATGTATGTTTTCAGTAAAATGTGTACGAAATTATTACATTGATTGAGTTTCAGAACTTTATTGAACATCTTATATCTACTTTGAGCCTTGTTTGTATGACTATCATTGGTCACTGTAACTTAATTGTCAGGTGTTCGTATGCTATTAGTTAAGAATTATTTGTTAATGTTGCAGATCAGAGCTTGTCTTAACCTTGTTTTGTTAGTTCTGGTTTCTTTAATAAACAAAAAAGATTATAAAGGAAAATCAGTGTTAAGTGAATATGACAATTTACACCAAATCTGACAATGGAAATTCATTCATTTTGCTAGTTTTTCAAGAAAATTTGTTTACTTCACTTTTGAAAGCTTTTCCTTTATTTGTATTGGAGGTAAATTCATTGATAATTACTAAAATTAATATAAGGGAGTTGGAGCCTGAACCTAATGTCTGCTATTCTCCAATCAGGGTGAAATTAAATTGCCTGTTACAATTGAAGAAGACATCCCTAGAGATGTGCCTCTTGGAGCAATACTGTTTAGGCCACTAAGACAAATGGTCTATGCTATCTTGTTTAATTTGCACCATCAACATTTCTTAGCAAAACAAAAAGAAAGAAAAGAAGGAGTCGAAGGTAACATGATTATTAATATTGATTGTACAAGTAGCTTTTTGTAACGTGTTTGTCCCTAACTAGTGGATAATAAAACTGAATAATCCAGCTTTCTCTTTTGAAGTAACAGTAATGTACTTGAACATCAGATTTATTTTGAGCAAATAAAATTCAAATACAGAAATCTTCTACTCTAGTGTATTTTCATATGTATTTTGTACAGGAGTTTTCTACTTAATGGCAAAAACAAATTTCTGGAATTAGTATTTAAAAAGTTAGAAGAAACTGTCAGGTTTATACTCTTTTGACATTAAGGCTAGCACTGTGCAGGAATATATGGTTATCATCTTCCACAGTGTGTGTGTTTTATTAGGTTCTTGAGACTGTTGGCATTGTGTGCAGTAAATTATGTGTATGATACAGTCAAAAAGACATGTTCTAAACAATATTCAGTGTTTTATTCATGGAGTAATGATATTTAAATTGAATGATATATTTTCAAGTTAATTTATAATAATTATTTAATTTGAACAGATGTGATTGTATCGAGTTAAAATATTCACACTAAATTATTTGTTTTAAATTAATGACTTTAATTATTGTGTAATTATCTCTTCCACATGATTTCTGTATATTTTTTGAAAATATTAAAGCAAGAATAATTCTAGTTTGAAATAAACTGAAAGTTTTAAATGATCTGAAATATTAGATGAATTGCAAACTGTGTGAGTTACTATAAAATTAAAATGCTGTTGAAAGTCTTAAGTAAAAATGTCAGCTTGAAATTTGTTTTTTATGAAGTCATAAAATCAGCTTATAGATAATGAATTGGACTAAGTGTACCGTGTCTACAAAACTTATGAATTGGACTAAGTGTACCATGTCTACAAAACTTATGAATTGGACTAAGTGTACCGTGTCTACAAAACTTATGAATTGGACTAAGTGTACCGTGTCTACAAAACTTATGAATTGGACTAAGTGTACGTGTCTACAAAACTTATGAATTGGACTAAGTGTACCGTGTCTACAAAACTTATGAATTGGACTAACTGTACCGTGTCTACAAAACTTATGAATTGGACTAAGTGTACCATGTCTACAAAACTTATGAATTGGACTAAGTGTACCGTGTCTACAAAACTTATGAATTGGACTAAGTGTACCGTGTCTACAAAACTTATGAATTGGACTAACTGTACCGTGTCTACAAAACTTATGAATTGGACTAAGTGTACCGTGTCTACAAAACTTATGAATTGGACTAAGTGTACCGTGTCTACAAAACTTATGAATTGGACTAAGTGTACCGTGTCTACAAAACTTATGAATTGGACTAAGTGTACCGTGTCTACAAAACTTCCCCTAAAACCAAGCTTATTATTGTCACCCTACAGAAAAAGTACCAGATATTATAATTAAGGAATGGGCCTGGAACAAACATAAACAGTACACTAGTCCAGATTTAGTTCCTGCTGTACCTCTAGGCTGGGCTGTTCCCACTGTTCAGCGTTTGTGGTGTGGTACTGCACCCGATGAGAAGAAGCGTCGTCTAAGAGCTTTTCTAACGTGCATGCGTAGTGACACGCCACTGATGTTAAACACAGCATACGTACAGCAGCACCTTCTTGTTTTGTGTTGTGTGTTAAGGTACTGTGTTTGTTAATTAAAATTTATTAAAACAGGGTTAACTGCATTTTGCTAGTCAGTCAAAAATGCCATAAGTTTTAAATGTATATTAAAAAGTGGATGGTATTCAGATTTCTTTGTGCATACATTTATATATTTTATTACAACTTTCTCTAAATGTGTACTTATAAACATGGTTCTTGCCAACATTGGTATTACATTTTATGTATTCTGAAGATATTAATGAATTTTCAGGTATTTTATATTTAAAAAAATGTTAGCTGTGCATCATATCCTTATGTATTTGATTGTGTAAAAAGATACCTAATCCATTTCAGTTCTTGGAAATGTGAAATAAGTTCTGATTTTAAACTTTACAGGTACATGATGACGGACGAACGTCCCATTTTCCGCAAATACGAACTAGATGCTTTCCTTGCTCAGGCTATTTCTCCACATCTTACAAATGCAGAATTTACTCAGAATATGCAGGTAAATCTTCATAAAATATGAATAATAGAAGTGTTTAGCAGACACTGTATTGATAGTTTAGTTGTAATACTTTCAATGTTTAGTAGACACTGTTGTGATAATTTAGTTTTAATACTTTCAGTGTTTAGTAGACACTGTAGTGATAGTTTAGTTTTAATACTTTCAGTGTTTAGTAGACACTGTAGTGATAGTTTAGTTGTAATACTTTCAATGTTTAATAGACACTGTAGTGATAGTTTAGTTTTAATACTTTCAATGTTTAGTAGACACTGTATTGATAGTTTAGTTGTAATACTTTCTATGTTTAGTAGACACTGTAGTGATAGTTTAGTTTTAATACTTTCAGTGTTTAGTAGACACTGTAGTGATAGTTTAGTTTTAATACTTTCAGTGTTTAGTAGACACTGTATTGATAGTTTAGTTTTAATACTTTCAGTGTTTAGTAGACACTGTATTGATAGTTTAGTTGTAATACTTTCTATGTTTAGTAGACACTGTAGTGATAGTTTAGTTTTAATATTTTCAGTGTTTAGTAGACACTGTAGTGATAGTTTAGTTTTAATACTTTCAGTGTTTAGTAGACACTGTATTGATAGTTTAGTTGTAATACTTTCAATGTTTAGTAGACACTGTTGTGATAGTTTAGTTGTAATACTTCAATGTTTAGTAGACACTGTATTGATAGTTTAGTTTTAATACTTTCAGTGTTTAGTAGACACTGTATTGATAGTTTAGTTGTAATACTTTCAATGTTTAGTAGACACTGTAGTGATAGTTTAGTTTTAATATTTTCAGTGTTTAGTAGACACTGTAGTGATAGTTTAGTTTTAATACTTTCAGTGTTTAGTAGACACTGTATTGATAGTTTAGTTGTAATACTTTCAATGTTTAGTAGACACTGTTGTGATAGTTTAGTTGTAATACTTCAATGTTTAGTAGACACTGTATTGATAGTTTAGTTTTAATACTTTCAGTGTTTAGTAGACACTGTATTGATAGTTTAGTTGTAATACTTTCAATGTTTAGTAGACACTGTAGTGATAGTTTAGTTTTAATATTTTCAGTGTTTAGTAGACACTGTAGTGATAGTTTAGTTTTAATACTTTCATGGTTTAGTAGACACTGTATTGATAGTTTAGTTGTAATACTTTCAATGTTTAGTAGACACTGTAGTGATAGTTTAGTTTTAATACTTTCAATGTTTGGTAGACACTGTAGTGATAGTTTAGTTGTAATACTTTCAGTGTTTAGTAGACACTGTAGTGATAGTTTAGTTTTAATACTTTCAGTGTTTAGTAGACACTGTATTGATAGTTTAGTTTTAATACTTTCAGTGTTTAGTAGACACTGTATTGATAGTTTAGTTGTAATACTTTCAATGTTTAGTAGACACTGTAGTGATAGTTTAGTTTTAATATTTTCAGTGTTTAGTAGACACTGTAGTGATAGTTTAGTTTTAATACTTTCAGTGTTTAGTAGACACTGTATTGATAGTTTAGTTGTAATACTTTCAATGTTTAGTAGACACTGTATTGATAGTTTAGTTTTAATACTTTCAGTGTTTAGTAGACACTGTATTGATAGTTTAGTTGTAATACTTTCAATGTTTAGTAGACACTGTAGTGATAGTTTAGTTTTAATATTTTCAGTGTTTAGTAGACACTGTAGTGATAGTTTAGTTTTAATACTTTCAGTGTTTAGTAGACACTGTATTGATAGTTTAGTTGTAATACTTTCAATGTTTAGTAGACACTGTTGTGATAGTTTAGTTGTAATACTTCAATGTTTAGTAGACACTGTATTGATAGTTTAGTTTTAATACTTTCAGTGTTTAGTAGACACTGTATTGATAGTTTAGTTGTAATACTTTCAATGTTTAGTAGACACTGTAGTGATAGTTTAGTTTTAATATTTTCAGTGTTTAGTAGACACTGTAGTGATAGTTTAGTTTTAATACTTTCATGGTTTAGTAGACACTGTATTGATAGTTTAGTTGTAATACTTTCAATGTTTAGTAGACACTGTAGTGATAGTTTAGTTTTAATATTTTCAGTGTTTAGTAGACACTGTAGTGATAGTTTAGTTTTAATACTTTCAGTGTTTAGTAGACACTGTATTGATAGTTTAGTTGTAATACTTTCAATGTTTAGTAGACACTGTTGTGATAGTTTAGTTGTAATACTTCAATGTTTAGTAGACACTGTATTGATAGTTTAGTTTTAATACTTTCAGTGTTTAGTAGACACTGTATTGATAGTTTAGTTGTAATACTTTCAATGTTTAGTAGACACTGTAGTGATAGTTTAGTTTTAATATTTTCAGTGTTTAGTAGACACTGTAGTGATAGTTTAGTTTTAATACTTTCATGGTTTAGTAGACACTGTATTGATAGTTTAGTTGTAATACTTTCAATGTTTAGTAGACACTGTAGTGATAGTTTAGTTTTAATATTTTCAGTGTTTAGTAGACACTGTAGTGATAGTTTAGTTTTAATACTTTCATGGTTTAGTAGACACTGTATTGATAGTTTAGTTGTAATACTTTCAATGTTTAGTAGACACTGTTGTGATAGTTTAGTTGTAATACTTCAATGTTTAGTAGACACTGTATTGATAGTTTAGTTTTAATACTTTCAGTGTTTAGTAGACACTGTATTGATAGTTTAGTTGTAATACTTTCAATGTTTAGTAGACACTGTAGTGATAGTTTAGTTTTAATATTTTCAGTGTTTAGTAGACACTGTAGTGATAGTTTAGTTTTAATACTTTCAGTGTTTAGTAGACACTGTATTGATAGTTTAGTTGTAATACTTTCAATGTTTAGTAGACACTGTTGTGATAGTTTAGTTGTAATACTTTCAATGTTTAGTAGACACTGTATTGATAGTTTAGTTTTAATACTTTCAGTGTTTAGTAGACACTGTATTGATAGTTTAGTTGTAATACTTTCAATGTTTAGTAGACACTGTAGTGATAGTTTAGTTTTAATATTTTCAGTGTTTAGTAGACACTGTAGTGATAGTTTAGTTTTAATACTTTCATGTTTAGTAGACACTGTATTGATAGTTTAGTTGTAATACTTTCAATGTTTAGTAGACACTGTAGTGATAGTTTAGTTTTAATACTTTCAATGTTTGGTAGACACTGTAGTGATAGTTTAGTTGTAATACTTTCAGTGTTTAGTAGACACTGTAGTGATAGTTTAGTTTTAATACTTTCAGTGTTTAGTAGACACTGTATTGATAGTTTAGTTTTAATACTTTCAGTGTTTAGTAGACACTGTATTGATAGTTTAGTTGTAATACTTTCAATGTTTAGTAGACACTGTAGTGATAGTTTAGTTTTAATATTTTCAGTGTTTAGTAGACACTGTAGTGATAGTTTAGTTTTAATACTTTCAGTGTTTAGTAGACACTGTATTGATAGTTTAGTTGTAATACTTTCAATGTTTAGTAGACACTGTATTGATAGTTTAGTTTTAATACTTTCAGTGTTTAGTAGACACTGTATTGATAGTTTAGTTGTAATACTTTCAATGTTTAGTAGACACTGTAGTGATAGTTTAGTTTTAATACTTTCAGTGTTTAGTAGACACTGTAGTGATAGTTTAGTTTTAATACTTTCAGTGTTTAGTAGACACTGTATTGATAGTTTAGTTGTAATACTTTCAATGTTTAGTAGACACTGTTGTGATAGTTTAGTTGTAATACTTCAATGTTTAGTAGACACTGTATTGATAGTTTAGTTTTAATACTTTCAGTGTTTAGTAGACACTGTATTGATAGTTTAGTTGTAATACTTTCAATGTTTAGTAGACACTGTAGTGATAGTTTAGTTTTAATATTTTCAGTGTTTAGTAGACACTGTAGTGATAGTTTAGTTTTAATACTTTCATGGTTTAGTAGACACTGTATTGATAGTTTAGTTGTAATACTTTCAATGTTTAGTAGACACTGTAGTGATAGTTTAGTTTTAATACTTTCAATGTTTGGTAGACACTGTAGTGATAGTTTAGTTGTAATACTTTCAGTGTTTAGTAGACACTGTAGTGATAGTTTAGTTTTAATACTTTCAGTGTTTAGTAGACACTGTATTGATAGTTTAGTTTTAATACTTTCAGTGTTTAGTAGACACTGTATTGATAGTTTAGTTTTAATACTTTCAATGTTTAGTAGACACTGTAGTGATAGTTTAGTTTTAATATTTTCAGTGTTTAGTAGACACTGTAGTGATAGTTTAGTTTTAATACTTTCAGTGTTTAGTAGACACTGTATTGATAGTTTAGTTGTAATACTTTCAATGTTTAGTAGACACTGTAGTGATAGTTTAGTTGTAATACTTTCAATGTTTGGTAGACACTGTAGTGATAGTTTAGTTGTAATACTTCAATGTTTAGTAGACACTGTATTGATAGTTTAGTTTTAATACTTTCAGTGTTTAGTAGACACTGTATTGATAGTTTAGTTGTAATACTTTCAATGTTTAGTAGACACTGTAGTGATAGTTTAGTTTTAATATTTTCAGTGTTTAGTAGACACTGTAGTGATAGTTTAGTTTTAATACTTTCAGTGTTTAGTAGACACTGTATTGATAGTTTAGTTGTAATACTTTCAATGTTTAGTAGACACTGTTGTGATAGTTTAGTTGTAATACTTTCAATGTTTAGTAGACACTGTATTGATAGTTTAGTTTTAATACTTTCAGTGTTTAGTAGACACTGTATTGATAGTTTAGTTGTAATACTTTCAATGTTTAGTAGACACTGTAGTGATAGTTTAGTTTTAATACTTTCAGTGTTTAGTAGACACTGTAGTGATAGTTTAGTTTTAATACTTTCATGGTTTAGTAGACACTGTATTGATAGTTTAGTTGTAATACTTTCAATGTTTAGTAGACACTGTAGTGATAGTTTAGTTTTAATACTTTCAGTGTTTAGTAGACACTGTATTGATAGTTTAGTTGTAATACTTTCAATGTTTAGTAGACACTGTAGTGATAGTTTAGTTTTAATACTTTCAGTGTTTAGTAGACACTGTAGTGATAGTTTAGTTTTAATACTTTCAGTGTTTAGTAGACACTGTATTGATAGTTTAGTTGTAATACTTTCAATGTTTAGTAGACACTGTAGTGATAGTTTAGTTTTAATACTTTCAGTGTTTAGTAGACACTGTAGTGATAGTTTAGTTTTAATACTTTCAGTGTTTAGTAGACACTGTATTGATAGTTTAGTTGTAATACTTTCAATGTTTGGTAGACACTGTAGTGATAGTTTAGTTTTAATATTTTCAGTGTTTAGTAGACACTGTAGTGATAGTTTAGTTTTAATACTTTCAGTGTTTAGTAGACACTGTATTGATAGTTTAGTTGTAATACTTTCAATGTTTAGTAGACACTGTTGTGATAGTTTAGTTGTAATACTTCAATGTTTAGTAGACACTGTATTGATAGTTTAGTTTTAATACTTTCAGTGTTTAGTAGACACTGTATTGATAGTTTAGTTGTAATACTTTCAATGTTTAGTAGACACTGTAGTGATAGTTTAGTTTTAATATTTTCAGTGTTTAGTAGACACTGTAGTGATAGTTTAGTTTTAATACTTTCAGTGTTTAGTAGACACTGTATTGATAGTTTGGTTGTAATACTTTCAATGTTTAGTAGACACTGTAGTGATAGTTTAGTTTTAATACTTTCAATGTTTGGTAGACACTGTAGTGATAGTTTAGTTTTAATACTTTCAATGTTTGGTAGACACTGTAGTGATAGTTTAGTTGTAATACTTTCAGTGTTTAGTAGACACTGTAGTGATAGTTTAGTTTTAATACTTTCAGTGTTTAGTAGACACTGTATTGATAGTTTAGTTGTAATACTTTCAATGTTTAGTAGACACTGTAGTGATAGTTTAGTTTTAATATTTTCAGTGTTTAGTAGACACTGTAGTGATAGTTTAGTTTTAATACTTTCATGGTTTAGTAGACACTGTATTGATAGTTTAGTTGTAATACTTTCAATGTTTAGTAGACACTGTAGTGATAGTTTAGTTTTAATACTTTCAATGTTTGGTAGACACTGTAGTGATAGTTTAGTTGTAATACTTTCAGTGTTTAGTAGACACTGTAGTGATAGTTTAGTTTTAATACTTTCAGTGTTTAGTAGACACTGTATTGATAGTTTAGTTTTAATACTTTCAGTGTTTAGTAGACACTGTATTGATAGTTTAGTTTTAATACTTTCAATGTTTAGTAGACACTGTAGTGATAGTTTAGTTTTAATACTTTCAGTGTTTAGTAGACACTGTAGTGATAGTTTAGTTTTAATACTTTCAGTGTTTAGTAGACACTGTATTGATAGTTTAGTTGTAATACTTTCAATGTTTAGTAGACACTGTAGTGATAGTTTAGTTGTAATACTTTCAATGTTTGGTAGACACTGTAGTGATAGTTTAGTTGTAATACTTCAATGTTTAGTAGACACTGTATTGATAGTTTAGTTTTAATACTTTCAGTGTTTAGTAGACACTGTATTGATAGTTTAGTTGTAATACTTTCAATGTTTAGTAGACACTGTAGTGATAGTTTAGTTTTAATATTTTCAGTGTTTAGTAGACACTGTAGTGATAGTTTAGTTTTAATACTTTCAGTGTTTAGTAGACACTGTATTGATAGTTTAGTTGTAATACTTTCAATGTTTAGTAGACACTGTTGTGATAGTTTAGTTGTAATACTTTCAGTGTTTAGTAGACACTGTATTGATAGTTTAGTTTTAATACTTTCAGTGTTTAGTAGACACTGTATTGATAGTTTAGTTGTAATACTTTCAATGTTTAGTAGACACTGTAGTGATAGTTTAGTTTTAATATTTTCAGTGTTTAGTAGACACTGTAGTGATAGTTTAGTTTTAATACTTTCATGGTTTAGTAGACACTGTATTGATAGTTTAGTTGTAATACTTTCAATGTTTAGTAGACACTGTAGTGATAGTTTAGTTTTAATACTTTCAGTGTTTAGTAGACACTGTATTGATAGTTTAGTTGTAATACTTTCAATGTTTAGTAGACACTGTAGTGATAGTTTAGTTTTAATACTTTCAGTGTTTAGTAGACACTGTAGTGATAGTTTAGTTTTAATACTTTCAGTGTTTAGTAGACACTGTATTGATAGTTTAGTTGTAATACTTTCAATGTTTAGTAGACACTGTAGTGATAGTTTAGTTTTAATATTTTCAGTGTTTAGTAGACACTGTAGTGATAGTTTAGTTTTAATACTTTCAGTGTTTAGTAGACACTGTATTGATAGTTTAGTTGTAATACTTTCAATGTTTAGTAGACACTGTAGTGATAGTTTAGTTTTAATATTTTCAGTGTTTAGTAGACACTGTAGTGATAGTTTAGTTTTAATACTTTCAGTGTTTAGTAGACACTGTATTGATAGTTTAGTTGTAATACTTTCAATGTTTAGTAGACACTGTTGTGATAGTTTAGTTGTAATACTTTCAATGTTTAGTAGACACTGTATTGATAGTTTAGTTTTAATACTTTCAGTGTTTAGTAGACACTGTATTGATAGTTTAGTTGTAATACTTTCAATGTTTAGTAGACACTGTAGTGATAGTTTAGTTTTAATACTTTCAGTGTTTAGTAGACACTGTAGTGATAGTTTAGTTTTAATACTTTCAGTGTTTAGTAGACACTGTATTGATAGTTTAGTTGTAATACTTTCAATGTTTAGTAGACACTGTAGTGATAGTTTAGTTTTAATACTTTCAATGTTTGGTAGACACTGTAGTGATAGTTTAGTTTTAATACTTTCAATGTTTGGTAGACACTGTAGTGATAGTTTAGTTGTAATACTTTCAGTGTTTAGTAGACACTGTAGTGATAGTTTAGTTTTAATACTTTCAGTGTTTAGTAGACACTGTATTGATAGTTTAGTTTTAATACTTTCAGTGTTTAGTAGACACTGTATTGATAGTTTAAATACTTTCAATGTTTGGTAGACACTGTAGTGATAGTTTAGTTGTAATACTTTCAGTGTTTAGTAGACACTGTAGTGATAGTTTAGTTGTAATACTTTCAGTGTTTAGTAGACACTCTATTGATAGTTTAGTTTTAATACTTTCAATGTTTAGTAGACACTGTAGTGATAGTTTAGTTTTAATACTTTCAGTGTTTAGTAGACACTGTTGTGATAGTTTAGTTGTAATACTTTCAGTGTTTAGTAGACACTGTATTGATAGTTTAGTTTTAATACTTTCAGTGTTTAGTAGACACTGTATTGATAGTTTAGTTTTAATACTTTCAGTGTTTAGTAGACACTGTATTGATAGTTTAGTTTTAATACTTTCAGTGTTTAGTAGACACTGTATTGATAGTTTAGTTGTAATACTTTCAATGTTTAGTAGACACTGTAGTGATAGTTTAGTTTTAATACTTTCAGTGTTTAGTAGACACTGTAGTGATAGTTTAGTTTTAATACTTTCAGTGTTTAGTAGACACTGTATTGATAGTTTAGTTGTAATACTTTCAATGTTTAGTAGACACTGTTGTGATAGTTTAGTTGTAATACTTCAATGTTTAGTAGACACTGTATTGATAGTTTAGTTTTAATACTTTCAGTGTTTAGTAGACACTGTATTGATAGTTTAGTTGTAATACTTTCAATGTTTAGTAGACACTGTAGTGATAGTTTAGTTTTAATATTTTCAGTGTTTGGTAGACACTGTAGTGATAGTTTAGTTTTAATACTTTCAGTGTTTAGTAGACACTGTATTGATAGTTTAGTTGTAATACTTTCAATGTTTAGTAGACACTGTTGTGATAGTTTAGTTGTAATACTTCAATGTTTAGTAGACACTATTGATAGTTTAGTTTTAATACTTTCAGTGTTTAGTAGACACTGTATTGATAGTTTAGTTGTAATACTTTCAATGTTTAGTAGACACTCTAGTGATAGTTTAGTTTTAATATTTTCAGTGTTTAGTAGACACTGTATTGATAGTTTAGTTGTAATACTTTCAGTGTTTAGTAGACATTGTATTGATAGTTTAGTTGTAATACTTTCAATGTTTAGTAGACACTGAAGTGATAGTTTAGTTTTAATACTTTCAATGTTTGGTAGACACTGTAGTGATAGTTTAGTTGTAATACTTTCAGTGTTTAGTAGACACTGTAGTGATAGTTTAGTTTTAATACTTTCAGTGTTTAGTAGACACTGTATTGATAGTTTAGTTGTAATACTTTCAGTGTTTAGTAGACATTGTATTGATAGTTTAGTTGTAATACTTTCAATGTTTAGTAGACACTGTAGTGATAGTTTAGTTTTAATATTTTCAGTGTTTAGTAGACACTGTAGTGATAGTTTAGTTTTAATACTTTCAGTGTTTAGTAGACACTGTATTGATAGTTTAGTTGTAATACTTTCAATGTTTAGTAGACACTGTAGTGATAGTTTAGTTTTAATACTTTCAATGTTTGGTAGACACTGTAGTGATAGTTTAGTTGTAATACTTTCAGTGTTTAGTAGACACTGTAGTGATAGTTTAGTTTTAATACTTTCAGTGTTTAGTAGACACTGTATTGATAGTTTAGTTTTAATACTTTCAGTGTTTAGTAGACACTGTATTGATAGTTTAGTTTTAATACTTTCAGTGTTTAGTAGACACTGTATTGATAGTTTAGTTGTAATACTTTCAATGTTTAGTAGACACTGTAGTGATAGTTTAGTTTTAATACTTTCAGTGTTTAGTAGACACTGTAGTGATAGTTTAGTTTTAATACTTTCAGTGTTTAGTAGACACTGTATTGATAGTTTAGTTGTAATACTTTCAGTGTTTAGTAGACAGATAGTTTAGTTGTAATACTTTAATGTTTAGTGGACACTGTATTGATAGTTTAGTTTTAATACTTTCAGTGTTTAGTAGACACTATTGATAGTTTAGTTGTAATACTTTCAATGTTTAGTAGACACTGTAGTGATAGTTTAGTTTTAATATTTTCAGTGTTTAGTAGACACTGTAGTGATTGTTTAGTTTTAATACTTTCAGTGTTTAGTAGACACTGTATTGATAGTTTAGTTGTAATACTTTCAATGTTTAGTAGACACTGTTGTGATAGTTTAGTTGTAATACTTTCAATGTTTAGTAGACACTGTATTGATAGTTTAGTTTTAATACTTTCAGTGTTTAGTAGACACTGTATTGATAGTTTAGTTGTAATACTTTCAATGTTTAGTAGACACTGTAGTGATAGTTTAGTTGTAATACTTTCAGTGTTTAGTAGACACTGTAGTGATAGTTTAGTTTTAATACTTTCAGTGTTTAGTAGACACTGTATTGATAGTTTAGTTTTAATACTTTCAGTGTTTAGTAGACACTGTATTGATAGTTTAGTTGTAATACTTTCAATGTTTAGTAGACACTGTAGTGATAGTTTAGTTTTAATACTTTCAGTGTTTAGTAGACACTGTAGTGATAGTTTAGTTTTAATACTTTCAGTGTTTAGTAGACACTGTATTGATAGTTTAGTTGTAATACTTTCAATGTTTAGTAGACACTGTAGTGATAGTTTAGTTTTAATACTTTCAGTGTTTAGTAGACACTGTAGTGATAGTTTAGTTGTAATACTTTCAATGTTTAGTAGACACTGTTGTGATAGTTTAGTTGTAATACTTCAATGTTTAGTAGACACTGTATTGATAGTTTAGTTTTAATACTTTCAGTGTTTAGTAGACACTGTATTGATAGTTTAGTTGTAATACTTTCAATGTTTAGTAGACACTGTAGTGATAGTTTAGTTTTAATATTTTCAGTGTTTAGTAGACACTGTAGTGATAGTTTAGTTTTAATACTTTCAGTGTTTAGTAGACACTGTATTGATAGTTTAGTTGTAATACTTTCAATGTTTAGTAGACACTGTAGTGATAGTTTAGTTTTAATACTTTCAATGTTTGGTAGACACTGTAGTGATAGTTTAGTTGTAATACTTTCAGTGTTTAGTAGACACTGTAGTGATAGTTTAGTTTTAATACTTTCAGTGTTTAGTAGACACTGTAGTGATAGTTTAGTTTTAATACTTTCAGTGTTTAGTAGACACTGTATTGATAGTTTAGTTGTAATACTTTCAATGTTTAGTAGACACTGTAGTGATAGTTTAGTTTTAATACTTTCAGTGTTTAGTAGACACTGTATTGATAGTTTAGTTTTAATACTTTCAGTGTTTAGTAGACACTGTATTGATAGTTTAGTTGTAATACTTTCAATGTTTAGTAGACACTGTAGTGATAGTTTAGTTTTAATACTTTCAATGTTTAGTAGACACTGTAGTGATAGTTTAGTTGTAATACTTTCAGTGTTTAGTAGACACTGTAGTGATAGTTTAGTTGTAATACTTTCAGTGTTTAGTAGACACTGTATTGATAGTTTAGTTTTAATACTTTCAGTGTTTAGTAGACACTGTATTGATAGTTTAGTTTTAATACTTTCAGTGTTTAGTAGACACTGTATTGATAGTTTAGTTTTAATACTTTCAGTGTTTAGTAGACACTGTATTGATAGTTTAGTTTTAATACTTTCAGTGTTTAGTAGACACTGTATTGATAGTTTAGTTGTAATACTTTCAATGTTTAGTAGACACTGTAGTGATAGTTTAGTTTTAATACTTTCAGTGTTTAGTAGACACTGTAGTGATAGTTTAGTTTTAATACTTTCAGTGTTTAGTAGACACTGTATTGATAGTTTAGTTGTAATACTTTCAATGTTTAGTAGACACTGCTGTGATAGTTTAGTTGTAATACTTTCAATGTTTAGTAGACACTGTATTGATAGTTTAGTTTTAATACTTTCAGTGTTTAGTAGACACTGTATTGATAGTTTAGTTGTAATACTTTCAATGTTTAGTAGACACTGTTGTGATAGTTTAGTTGTAATACTTCAATGTTTAGTAGACACTGTATTGATAGTTTAGTTTTAATACTTTCAGTGTTTAGTAGACACTGTATTGATAGTTTAGTTGTAATACTTTCAATGTTTAGTAGACACTGTAGTGATAGTTTAGTTTTAATACTTTCAGTGTTTAGTAGACACTGTAGTGATAGTTTAGTTTTAATACTTTCAGTGTTTAGTAGACACTGTATTGATAGTTTAGTTGTAATACTTTCAATGTTTAGTAGACACTGTAGTGATAGTTTAGTTTTAATACTTTCAATGTTTAGTAGACACTGTAGTGATAGTTTAGTTTTAATACTTTCAATGTTTGGTAGACACTGTAGTGATAGTTTAGTTGTAATACTTTCAGTGTTTAGTAGACACTGTAGTGATAGTTTAGTTTTAATACTTTCAGTGTTTAGTAGACACTGTATTGATAGTTTAGTTTTAATACTTTCAGTGTTTAGTAGACACTGTATTGATAGTTTAGTTGTAATACTTTCAATGTTTAGTAGACACTGTAGTGATAGTTTAGTTTTAATACTTTCAGTGTTTAGTAGACACTGTAGTGATAGTTTAGTTTTAATACTTTCAGTGTTTAGTAGACACTGTATTGATAGTTTAGTTGTAATACTTTCAATGTTTGGTAGACACTCTATTGATAGTTTAGTTTTAATACTTTCAATGTTTAGTAGACACTGTAGTGATAGTTTAGTTTTAATACTTTCAGTGTTTAGTAGACACTGTTGTGATAGTTTAGTTGTAATACTTTCAGTGTTTAGTAGACACTGTATTGATAGTTTAGTTTTAATACTTTCAGTGTTTAGTAGACACTGTATTGATAGTTTAGTTTTAATACTTTCAGTGTTTAGTAGACACTGTATTGATAGTTTAGTTTTAATACTTTCAGTGTTTAGTAGACACTGTATTGATAGTTTAGTTGTAATACTTTCAATGTTTAGTAGACACTGTAGTGATAGTTTAGTTTTAATACTTTCAGTGTTTAGTAGACACTGTAGTGATAGTTTAATTTTAATACTTTCAGTGTTTAGTAGACACTGTATTGATAGTTTAGTTGTAATACTTTCAATGTTTAGTAGACACTGTTGTGATAGTTTAGTTGTAATACTTTCAATGTTTAGTAGACACTGTATTGATAGTTTAGTTTTAATACTTTCAGTGTTTAGTAGACACTGTATTGATAGTTTAGTTGTAATACTTTCAATGTTTAGTAGACACTGTAGTGATAGTTTAGTTTTAATATTTTCAGTGTTTAGTAGACACTGTAGTGATAGTTTAGTTTTAATACTTTCAGTGTTTAGTAGACACTGTATTGATAGTTTAGTTGTAATACTTTCAATGTTTAGTAGACACTGTTGTGATAGTTTAGTTGTAATACTTTCAATGTTTAGTAGACACTGTATTGATAGTTTAGTTTTAATACTTTCAGTGTTTAGTAGACACTGTATTGATAGTTTAGTTGTAATACTTTCAATGTTTAGTAGACACTGTAGTGATAGTTTAGTTTTAATACTTTCAGTGTTTAGTAGACACTGTATTGATAGTTTAGTTGTAATACTTTCAGTGTTTAGTAGACACTGTATTGATAGTTTAGTTGTAATACTTTCAATGTTTAGTAGACACTGTAGTGATAGTTTAGTTTTAATACTTTCAATGTTTGGTAGACACTGTAGTGATAGTTTAGTTGTAATACTTTCAGTGTTTAGTAGACACTGTAGTGATAGTTTAGTTTTAATACTTTCAGTGTTTAGTAGACACTGTATTGATAGTTTAGTTGTAATACTTTCAGTGTTTAGTAGACAGTTTGTATTGATAGTTTAGTTGTAATACTTTCAATGTTTAGTAGACACTGTAGTGATAGTTTAGTTTTAATACTTTCAGTGTTTAGTAGACACTGTAGTGACAGTTTAGTTTTAATACTTTCAGTGTTTAGTAGACACTGTATTGATAGTTTAGTTGTAATACTTTCAATGTTTAGTAGACACTGTAGTGATAGTTTAGTTTTAATACTTTCAATGTTTAGTAGACACTGTAGTGATAGTTTAGTTGTAATACTTTCAGTGTTTAGTAGACACTGTAGTGATAGTTTAGTTTTAATACTTTCAGTGTTTAGTAGACACTGTATTGATAGTTTAGTTTTAATACTTTCAGTGTTTAGTAGACACTGTATTGATAGTTTAGTTTTAATACTTTCAGTGTTTAGTAGACACTGTATTGATAGTTTAGTTGTAATACTTTCAATGTTTAGTAGACACTGTAGTGATAGTTTAGTTTTAATACTTTCAGTGTTTAGTAGACACTGTAGTGATAGTTTAATTTTAATACTTTCAGTGTTTAGTAGACACTGTATTGATAGTTTAGTTGTAATACTTTCAGTGTTTAGTAGACAGATAGTTTAGTTGTAATACTTTAATGTTTGGTGGACACTGTATTGATAGTTTAGTTTTAATACTTTAATGTTTGGTGGACACTGTATTGATAGTTTAGTTTTAATACTTTCAGTGTTTAGTAGACACTATTGATAGTTTAGTTGTAATACTTTCAATGTTTAGTAGACACTGTAGTGATAGTTTAGTTTTAATATTTTCAGTGTTTAGTAGACACTGTAGTGATTGTTTAGTTTTAATACTTTCAGTGTTTAGTAGACACTGTATTGATAGTTTAGTTGTAATACTTTCAATGTTTAGTAGACACTGTTGTGATAGTTTAGTTGTAATACTTTCAATGTTTAGTAGACACTGTATTGATAGTTTAGTTTTAATACTTTCAGTGTTTAGTAGACACTGTATTGATAGTTTAGTTTTAATACTTTCAGTGTTTAGTAGACACTGTATTGATAGTTTAGTTGTAATACTTTCAATGTTTAGTAGACACTGTAGTGATAGTTTAGTTGTAATACTTTCAGTGTTTAGTAGACACTGTAGTGATAGTTTAGTTTTAATACTTTCAGTGTTTAGTAGACACTGTATTGATAGTTTAGTTTTAATACTTTCAGTGTTTAGTAGACACTGTATTGATAGTTTAGTTGTAATACTTTCAATGTTTAGTAGACACTGTAGTGATAGTTTAGTTTTAATACTTTCAGTGTTTAGTAGACACTGTAGTGATAGTTTAGTTTTAATACTTTCAGTGTTTAGTAGACACTGTATTGATAGTTTAGTTGTAATACTTTCAATGTTTAGTAGACACTGTAGTGATAGTTTAGTTTTAATACTTTCAATGTTTGGTAGACACTGTAGTGATAGTTTAGTTGTAATACTTCAATGTTTAGTAGACACTGTATTGATAGTTTAGTTTTAATACTTTCAGTGTTTAGTAGACACTGTATTGATAGTTTAGTTGTAATACTTTCAATGTTTAGTAGACACTGTAGTGATAGTTTAGTTTTAATATTTTCAGTGTTTAGTAGACACTGTATTGATAGTTTAGTTGTAATATTTTCAATGTTTAGTAGACACTGTTGTGATAGTTTAGTTGTAATACTTCAATGTTTAGTAGACACTGTATTGATAGTTTAGTTTTAATACTTTCAGTGTTTAGTAGACACTGTATTGATAGTTTAGTTGTAATACTTTCAATGTTTAGTAGACACTGTAGTGATAGTTTAGTTTTAATACTTTCAGTGTTTAGTAGACACTGTAGTGATAGTTTAGTTTTAATACTTTCAGTGTTTAGTAGACACTGTATTGATAGTTTAGTTGTAATACTTTCAATGTTTAGTAAACACTGTAGTGATAGTTTAGTTTTAATATTTTCAGTGTTTAGTAGACACTGTAGTGATAGTTTAGTTTTAATACTTTCAGTGTTTAGTAGACACTGTATTGATAGTTTAGTTGTAATACTTTCAATGTTTGGTAGACACTGTAGTGATAGTTTAGTTTTAATACTTTCAATGTTTGGTAGACACTGTAGTGATAGTTTAGTTGTAATACTTTCAGTGTTTAGTAGACACTGTAGTGATAGTTTAGTTGTAATACTTTCAGTGTTTAGTAGACACTGTATTGATAGTTTAGTTTTAATACTTTCAGTGTTTAGTAGACACTGTATTGATAGTTTAGTTTTAATACTTTCAGTGTTTAGTAGACACTGTATTGATAGTTTAGTTTTAATACTTTCAGTGTTTAGTAGACACTGTATTGATAGTTTAGTTGTAATACTTTCAATGTTTAGTAGACACTGTAGTGATAGTTTAGTTTTAATACTTTCAGTGTTTAGTAGACACTGTAGTGATAGTTTAATTTTAATACTTTCAGTGTTTAGTAGACACTGTATTGATAGTTTAGTTGTAATACTTTCAATGTTTAGTAGACACTGTTGTGATAGTTTAGTTGTAATACTTTCAATGTTTAGTAGACACTGTATTGATAGTTTAGTTTTAATACTTTCAGTGTTTAGTAGACACTGTATTGATAGTTTAGTTGTAATACTTTCAATGTTTAGTAGACACTGTAGTGATAGTTTAGTTTTAATACTTTCAGTGTTTAGTAGACACTGTAGTGATAGTTTAGTTTTAATACTTTCAGTGTTTAGTAGACACTGTATTGATAGTTTAGTTGTAATACTTTCAATGTTTAGTAGACACTGTTGTGATAGTTTAGTTGTAATACTTTCAATGTTTAGTAGACACTGTATTGATAGTTTAGTTTTAATACTTTCAGTGTTTAGTAGACACTGTATTGATAGTTTAGTTGTAATACTTTCAATGTTTAGTAGACACTGTAGTGATAGTTTAGTTTTAATACTTTCAGTGTTTAGTAGACACTGTATTGATAGTTTAGTTGTAATACTTTCAGTGTTTAGTAGACACTGTATTGATAGTTTAGTTGTAATACTTTCAATGTTTAGTAGACACTGAAGTGATAGTTTAGTTTTAATACTTTCAATGTTTGGTAGACACTGTAGTGATAGTTTAGTTGTAATACTTTCAGTGTTTAGTAGACACTGTAGTGATAGTTTAGTTTTAATACTTTCAGTGTTTAGTAGACACTGTATTGATAGTTTAGTTGTAATACTTTCAGTGTTTAGTAGACACTGTATTGATAGTTTAGTTGTAATACTTTCAATGTTTAGTAGACACTGTAGTGATAGTTTAGTTTTAATACTTTCAGTGTTTAGTAGACACTGTAGTGATAGTTTAGTTTTAATATTTTCAGTGTTTAGTAGACACTGTAGTGATAGTTTAGTTGTAATACTTTCAGTGTTTAGTAGACACTGTAGTGATAGTTTAGTTTTAATACTTTCAGTGTTTAGTAGACACTGTATTGATAGTTTAGTTTTAATACTTTCAGTGTTTAGTAGACACTGTATTGATAGTTTAGTTTTAATACTTTCAGTGTTTAGTAGACACTGTATTGATAGTTTAGTTTTAATACTTTCAGTGTTTAGTAGACACTGTATTGATAGTTTAGTTGTAATACTTTCAATGTTTAGTAGACACTGTAGTGATAGTTTAGTTTTAATACTTTCAGTGTTTAGTAGACACTGTAGTGATAGTTTAGTTTTAATACTTTCAGTGTTTAGTAGACACTGTTGTGATAGTTTAATTTTAATACTTTCAGTGTTTAGTAGACACTGTATTGATAGTTTAGTTGTAATACTTTCAGTGTTTAGTAGACAGATAGTTTAGTTGTAATACTTTCAATGTTTAGTAGACACTGTATTGATAGTTTAGTTTTAATACTTTCAGTGTTTAGTAGACACTGTATTGATAGTTTAGTTGTAATACTTTCAATGTTTAGTAGACACTGTAGTGATAGTTTAGTTTTAATATTTTCAGTGTTTAGTAGACACTGTAGTGATAGTTTAGTTTTAATACTTTCAGTGTTTAGTAGACACTGTATTGATAGTTTAGTTGTAATACTTTCAATGTTTAGTAGACACTGTTGTGATAGTTTAGTTGTAATACTTTCAATGTTTAGTAGACACTGTATTGATAGTTTAGTTTTAATACTTTCAGTGTTTAGTAGACACTGTATTGATAGTTTAGTTGTAATACTTTCAATGTTTAGTAGACACTGTAGTGATAGTTTAGTTTTAATACTTTCAGTGTTTAGTAGACACTGTAGTGATAGTTTAGTTTTAATACTTTCATGGTTTAGTAGACACTGTATTGATAGTTTAGTTGTAATACTTTCAATGTTTAGTAGACACTGTATTGATAGTTTAGTTGTAATACTTTCAATGTTTAGTAGACACTGTAGTGATAGTTTAGTTTTAATACTTTCAGTGTTTAGTAGACACTGTATTGATAGTTTAGTTGTAATACTTTCAATGTTTAGTAGACACTGTATTGATAGTTTAGTTTTAATACTTTCAGTGTTTAGTAGACACTGTATTGATAGTTTAGTTGTAATACTTTCAATGTTTAGTAGACACTGTAGTGATAGTTTAGTTTTAATACTTTCAGTGTTTAGTAGACACTGTAGTGATAGTTTAGTTTTAATACTTTCAGTGTTTAGTAGACACTGTATTGATAGTTTAGTTTTAATACTTTCAATGTTTAGTAGACACTGTAGTGATAGTTTAGTTTTAATACTTTCAATGTTTGGTAGACACTGTAGTGATAGTTTAGTTGTAATACTTTCAATGTTTAGTAGACACTGTAGTGATAGTTTAGTTTTAATACTTTCAGTGTTTAGTAGACACTGTATTGATAGTTTAGTTGTAATACTTTCAGTGTTTAGTAGACACTGTATTGATAGTTTAGTTGTAATACTTTCAATGTTTAGTAGACACTGTAGTGATAGTTTAGTTTTAATACTTTCAGTGTTTAGTAGACACTGTAGTGATAGTTTAGTTTTAATACTTTCAGTGTTTAGTAGACACTGTATTGATAGTTTAGTTGTAATACTTTCAATGTTTAGTAGACACTGTAGTGATAGTTTAGTTTTAATACTTTCAATGTTTAGTAGACACTGTAGTGATAGTTTAGTTGTAATACTTTCAGTGTTTAGTAGACACTGTAGTGATAGTTTAGTTTTAATACTTTCAGTGTTTAGTAGACACTGTAGTGATAGTTTAGTTTTAATACTTTCAGTGTTTAGTAGACACTGTATTGATAGTTTAGTTGTAATACTTTCAATGTTTAGTAGACACTGTAGTGATAGTTTAGTTTTAATACTTTCAGTGTTTAGTAGACACTGTAGTGATAGTTTAGTTTTAATACTTTCAGTGTTTAGTAGACACTGTATTGATAGTTTAGTTGTAATACTTTCAATGTTTAGTAGACACTGTTGTGATAGTTTAGTTGTAATACTTTCAATGTTTAGTAGACACTGTATTGATAGTTTAGTTTTAATACTTTCAGTGTTTAGTAGACACTGTATTGATAGTTTAGTTGTAATACTTTCAATGTTTAGTAGACACTGTAGTGATAGTTTAGTTTTAATATTTTCAGTGTTTAGTAGACACTGTAGTGATAGTTTAGTTTTAATACTTTCAGTGTTTAGTAGACACTGTATTGATAGTTTAGTTGTAATACTTTCAATGTTTAGTAGACACTGTAGTGATAGTTTAGTTTTAATACTTTCAATGTTTAGTAGACACTGTAGTGATAGTTTAGTTTTAATACTTTCAATGTTTAGTAGACACTGTAGTGATAGTTTAGTTGTAATACTTTCAGTGTTTAGTAGACACTGTAGTGATAGTTTAGTTTTAATACTTTCAGTGTTTAGTAGACACTGTATTGATAGTTTAGTTTTAATACTTTCAGTGTTTAGTAGACACTGTATTGATAGTTTAGTTGTAATACTTTCAATGTTTAGTAGACACTGTAGTGATAGTTTAGTTTTAATACTTTCAGTGTTTAGTAGACACTGTAGTGATAGTTTAGTTTTAATACTTTCAGTGTTTAGTAGTATTTAGTTTAGTTGTAATACTTTCAATGTTTAGTAGACACTGTATTGATAGTTTAGTTTTAATACTTTCAGTGTTTAGTAGACACTGTAGTGATAGTTTAGTTTTAATACTTTCAGTGTTTAGTAGACACTGTAGTGATAGTTTAGTTGTAATACTTTCAGTGTTTAGTAGACACTGTATTGATAGTTTAGTTTTAATACTTTCAGTGTTTAGTAGACACTGTATTGATAGTTTAGTTTTAATACTTTCAGTGTTTAGTAGACACTGTATTGATAGTTTAGTTTTAATACTTTCAGTGTTTAGTAGACACTGTATTGATAGTTTAGTTGTAATACTTTCAATGTTTAGTAGACACTGTAGTGATAGTTTAGTTTTAATACTTTCAGTGTTTAGTAGACACTGTAGTGATAGTTTAGTTTTAATACTTTCAGTGTTTAGTAGACACTGTATTGATAGTTTAGTTGTAATACTTTCAATGTTTAGTAGACACTGTTGTGATAGTTTAGTTGTAATACTTTCAATGTTTAGTAGACACTGTATTGATAGTTTAGTTTTAATACTTTCAGTGTTTAGTAGACACTGTATTGATAGTTTAGTTGTAATACTTTCAATGTTTAGTAGACACTGTAGTGATAGTTTAGTTTTAATACTTTCAGTGTTTAGTAGACACTGTAGTGATAGTTTAGTTTTAATACTTTCAGTGTTTAGTAGACACTGTATTGATAGTTTAGTTGTAATACTTTCAATGTTTAGTAGACACTGTAGTGATAGTTTAGTTGTAATACTTTCAATGTTTAGTAGACACTGTATTGATAGTTTAGTTTTAATACTTTCAGTGTTTAGTAGACACTGTATTGATAGTTTAGTTGTAATACTTTCAATGTTTAGTAGACACTGTAGTGATAGTTTAGTTTTAATACTTTCAGTGTTTAGTAGACACTGTATTGATAGTTTAGTTGTAATACTTTCAGTGTTTAGTAGACACTGTATTGATAGTTTAGTTGTAATACTTTCAATGTTTAGTAGACACTGAAGTGATAGTTTAGTTTTAATACTTTCAATGTTTGGTAGACACTGTAGTGATAGTTTAGTTGTAATACTTTCAGTGTTTAGTAGACTGTAGTGATAGTTTAGTTTTAATACTTTCAGTGTTTAGTAGACACTGTATTGATAGTTTAGTTGTAATACTTTCAGTGTTTAGTAGACACTGTATTGATAGTTTAGTTGTAATACTTTCAATGTTTAGTAGACACTGTAGTGATAGTTTAGTTTTAATACTTTCAGTGTTTAGTAGACACTGTAGTGATAGTTTAGTTTTAATACTTTCAGTGTTTAGTAGACACTGTATTGATAGTTTAGTTGTAATACTTTCAATGTTTAGTAGACACTGTAGTGATAGTTTAGTTTTAATACTTTCAATGTTTAGTAGACACTGTAGTGATAGTTTAGTTGTAATACTTTCAGTGTTTAGTAGACACTGTAGTGATAGTTTAGTTTTAATACTTTCAGTGTTTAGTAGACACTGTATTGATAGTTTAGTTTTAATACTTTCAGTGTTTAGTAGACACTGTATTGATAGTTTAGTTTTAATACTTTCAGTGTTTAGTAGACACTGTATTGATAGTTTAGTTTTAATACTTTCAGTGTTTAGTAGACACTGTATTGATAGTTTAGTTGTAATACTTTCAATGTTTAGTAGACACTGTAGTGATAGTTTAGTTTTAATACTTTCAGTGTTTAGTAGACACTGTAGTGATAGTTTAATTTTAATACTTTCAGTGTTTAGTAGACACTGTATTGATAGTTTAGTTGTAATACTTTCAGTGTTTAGTAGACAGATAGTTTAGTTGTAATACTTTCAGACACTGTATTGATAGTTTAGTTTTAATACTTTCAGTGTTTAGTAGACACTGTATTTATAGTTTAGTTGTAATACTTTCAATGTTTAGTAGACACTGTAGTGATAGTTTAGTTTTAATATTTTCAGTGTTTAGTAGACACTGTAGTGATTGTTTAGTTTTAATACTTTCAGTGTTTAGTAGACACTGTATTGATAGTTTAGTTGTAATACTTTCAATGTTTAGTAGACACTGTTGTGATAGTTTAGTTGTAATACTTTCAATGTTTAGTAGACACTGTATTGATAGTTTAGTTTTAATACTTTCAGTGTTTAGTAGACACTGTATTGATAGTTTAGTTTTAATACTTTCAGTGTTTAGTAGACACTGTATTGATAGTTTAGTTGTAATACTTTCAATGTTTAGTAGACACTGTAGTGATAGTTTAGTTGTAATACTTTCAGTGTTTAGTAGACACTGTAGTGATAGTTTAGTTTTAATACTTTCAGTGTTTAGTAGACACTGTATTGATAGTTTAGTTTTAATACTTTCAGTGTTTAGTAGACACTGTATTGATAGTTTAGTTGTAATACTTTCAATGTTTAGTAGACACTGTAGTGATAGTTTAGTTTTAATACTTTCAGTGTTTAGTAGACACTGTAGTGATAGTTTAGTTTTAATACTTTCAGTGTTTAGTAGACACTGTATTGATAGTTTAGTTGTAATACTTTCAATGTTTAGTAGACACTGTAGTGATAGTTTAGTTTTAATACTTTCAATGTTTAGTAGACACTGTAGTGATAGTTTAGTTTTAATACTTTCAGTGTTTAGTAGACACTGTATTGATAGTTTAGTTTTAATACTTTCAATGTTTAGTAGACACTGTAGTGATAGTTTAGTTGTAATACTTTCAATGTTTAGTAGACACTGTATTGATAGTTTAGTTTTAATACTTTCAGTGTTTAGTAGACACTGTATTGATAGTTTAGTTGTAATTTTCAATGTTTAGTAGACACTGTAGTGATAGTTTAGTTGTAATACTTTCAATGTTTAGTAGACACTGTATTGATAGTTTAGTTTTAATACTTTCAGTGTTTAGTAGACACTGTATTGATAGTTTAGTTGTAATACTTTCAATGTTTAGTAGACACTGTAGTGATAGTTTAGTTGTAATACTTTCAGTGTTTAGTAGACACTGTAGTGATAGTTTAGTTTTAATACTTTCAGTGTTTAGTAGACACTGTATTGATAGTTTAGTTGTAATACTTTCAATGTTTAGTAGACACTGTAGTGATAGTTTAGTTTTAATACTTTCAGTGTTTAGTAGACACTGTAGTGATAGTTTAGTTTTAATACTTTCAGTGTTTAGTAGACACTGTATTGATAGTTTAGTTGTAATACTTTCAATGTTTAGTAGACACTGTAGTGATAGTTTAGTTTTAATACTTTCAATGTTTGGTAGACACTGTAGTGATAGTTTAGTTGTAATACTTTCAGTGTTTAGTAGACACTGTAGTGATAGTTTAGTTGTAATACTTTCAGTGTTTAGTAGACACTGTATTGATAGTTTAGTTGTAATACTTTCAATGTTTAGTAGACACTGTAGTGATAGTTTAGTTTTAATACTTTCAGTGTTTAGTAGACACTGTATTGATAGTTTAGTTTTAATACTTTCAGTGTTTAGTAGACACTGTATTGATAGTTTAGTTGTAATACTTTCAATGTTTAGTAGACACTGTAGTGATAGTTTAGTTTTAATACTTTCAGTGTTTAGTAGACACTGTAGTGATAGTTTAGTTTTAATACTTTCAGTGTTTAGTAGACACTGTATTGATAGTTTAGTTGTAATACTTTCAATGTTTAGTAGACACTGTTGTGATAGTTTAGTTGTAATACTTTCAATGTTTAGTAGACACTGTATTGATAGTTTAGTTTTAATACTTTCAGTGTTTAGTAGACACTGTATTGATAGTTTAGTTGTAATACTTTCAGTGTTTAGTAGACACTGTAGTGATAGTTTAGTTTTAATACTTTCAGTGTTTAGTAGACACTGTAGTGATAGTTTAGTTTTAATACTTTCAGTGTTTAGTAGACACTGTATTGATAGTTTAGTTGTAATACTTTCAATGTTTAGTAGACACTGTTGTGATAGTTTAGTTGTAATACTTTCAATGTTTAGTAGACACTGTATTGATAGTTTAGTTTTAATACTTTCAGTGTTTAGTAGACACTGTATTGATAGTTTAGTTGTAATACTTTCAATGTTTAGTAGACACTGTAGTGATAGTTTAGTTTTAATACTTTCAGTGTTTAGTAGACACTGTATTGATAGTTTAGTTGTAATACTTTCAGTGTTTAGTAGACATTGTATTGATAGTTTAGTTGTAACACTTTCAATGTTTAGTAGACACTGTAGTGATAGTTTAGTTTTAATACTTTCAATGTTTGGTAGACACTGTAGTGATAGTTTAGTTGTAATACTTTCAGTGTTTAGTAGACACTGTAGTGATAGTTTAGTTGTAATACTTTCAGTGTTTAGTAGACACTGTATTGATAGTTTAGTTGTAATACTTTCAGTGTTTAGTAGACACTGTATTGATAGTTTAGTTGTAATACTTTCAATGTTTAGTAGACACTGTAGTGATAGTTTAGTTTTAATATTTTCAGTGTTTAGTAGACACTGTAGTGACAGTTTAGTTTTAATATTTTCAGTGTTTAGTAGACACTGTAGTGATAGTTTAGTTGTAATACTTTCAGTGTTTAGTAGACACTGTAGTGATAGTTTAGTTTTAATACTTTCAGTGTTTAGTAGACACTGTAGTGATAGTTTAGTTTTAATACTTTCAGTGTTTAGTAGACACTGTAGTGATAGTTTAGTTTTAATACTTTCAGTGTTTAGTAGACACTGTATTGATAGTTTAGTTTTAATACTTTCAGTGTTTAGTAGACACTGTATTGATAGTTTAGTTGTAATACTTTCAATGTTTAGTAGACACTGTAGTGATAGTTTAGTTTTAATACTTTCAGTGTTTAGTAGACACTGTAGTGATAGTTTAGTTTTAATACTTTCAGTGTTTAGTAGACACTGTTGTGATAGTTTAATTTTAATACTTTCAGTGTTTAGTAGACACTGTATTGATAGTTTAGTTGTAATACTTTCAGTGTTTAGTAGACAGATAGTTTAGTTGTAATACTTTAATGTTTAGTGGACACTGTATTGATAGTTTAGTTTTAATACTTTCAGTGTTTAGTAGACACTGTATTGATAGTTTAGTTGTAATACTTTCAATGTTTAGTAGACACTGTAGTGATAGTTTAGTTTTAATACTTTCAGTGTTTAGTAGACACTGTAGTGATAGTTTAGTTTTAATACTTTCAGTGTTTAGTAGACACTGTATTGATAGTTTAGTTGTAATACTTTCAATGTTTAGTAGACACTGTTGTGATAGTTTAGTTTGTAATACTTTCAATGTTTAGTAGACACTGTAGTGATAGTTTAGTTTTAATACTTTCAGTGTTTAGTAGACACTGTATTGATAGTTTAGTTGTAATACTTTCAATGTTTAGTAGACACTGTAGTGATAGTTTAGTTTTAATATTTTCAGTGTTTAGTAGACACTGTAGTGATAGTTTAGTTTTAATACTTTCAGTGTTTAGTAGACACTGTATTGATAGTTTAGTTGTAATACTTTCAATGTTTAGTAGACACTGTAGTGATAGTTTAGTTGTAATACTTTCAATGTTTAGTAGACACTGTAGTGATAGTTTAGTTTTAATACTTTCATTGTTTAGTAGACACTGTATTGATAGTTTAGTTGTAATACTTTCAATGTTTAGTAGACACTGTAGTGATAGTTTAGTTTTAATACTTTCAGTGTTTAGTAGACACTGTATTGATAGTTTAGTTGTAATACTTTCAATGTTTAGTAGACACTGTAGTGATAGTTTAGTTTTAATACTTTCAATGTTTAGTAGACACTGTAGTGATAGTTTAGTTGTAATACTTTCAGTGTTTAGTAGACACTGTAGTGATAGTTTAGTTTTAATACTTTCAGTGTTTAGTAGACACTGTATTGATAGTTTAGTTTTAATACTTTCAGTGTTTAGTAGACACTGTATTGATAGTTTAGTTGTAATACTTTCAATGTTTAGTAGACACTGTAGTGATAGTTTAGTTTTAATATTTTCAGTGTTTAGTAGACACTGTAGTGATAGTTTAGTTTTAATATTTTCAGTGTTTAGTAGACACTGTAGTGATAGTTTAGTTTTAATACTTTCAGTGTTTAGTAGACACTGTATTGATAGTTTAGTTGTAATACTTTCAATGTTTAGTAGACACTGTAGTGATAGTTTAGTTTTAATACTTTCAATGTTTGGTAGACACTGTAGTGATAGTTTAGTTGTAATACTTTCAGTGTTTAGTAGACACTGTAGTGATAGTTTAGTTGTAATACTTTCAGTGTTTAGTAGACACTGTATTGATAGTTTAGTTGTAATACTTTCAATGTTTAGTAGACACTGTAGTGATAGTTTAGTTTTAATACTTTCAGTGTTTAGTAGACACTGTAGTGATAGTTTAATTTTAATACTTTCAGTGTTTAGTAGACACTGTATTGATAGTTTAGTTGTAATACTTTCAGTGTTTAGTAGACAGATAGTTTAGTTGTTCAATGTTTAGTAGACACTGTATTGATAGTTTAGTTTTAATACTTTCAGTGTTTAGTAGACACTGTATTTATAGTTTAGTTGTAATACTTTCAGTGTTTAGTAGACACTGTAGTGATAGTTTAGTTTTAATACTTTCAGTGTTTAGTAGACACTGTATTGATAGTTTAGTTGTAATACTTTCAATGTTTAGTAGACACTGTAGTGATAGTTTAGTTTTAATATTTTCAGTGTTTGGTAGACACTGTAGTGATAGTTTAGTTTTAATACTTTCAGTGTTTAGTAGACACTGTATTGATAGTTTAGTTGTAATACTTTCAATGTTTAGTAGACACTGTTGTGATAGTTTAGTTGTTATACTTCAATGTTTAGTAGACACTGTATTGATAGTTTAGTTTTAATACTTTCAGTGTTTAGTAGACACTGTATTGATAGTTTAGTTGTAATACTTTCAATGTTTAGTAGACACTCTAGTGATAGTTTAGTTTTAATATTTTCAGTGTTTAGTAGACACTGTATTGATAGTTTAGTTGTAATACTTTCAGTGTTTAGTAGACATTGTATTGATAGTTTAGTTGTAATACTTTCAATGTTTAGTAGACACTGAAGTGATAGTTTAGTTTTAATACTTTCAATGTTTGGTAGACACTGTAGTGATAGTTTAGTTGTAATACTTTCAGTGTTTAGTAGACACTGTAGTGATAGTTTAGTTTTAATACTTTCAGTGTTTAGTAGACACTGTATTGATAGTTTAGTTGTAATACTTTCAGTGTTTAGTAGACATTGTATTGATAGTTTAGTTGTAATACTTTCAATGTTTAGTAGACACTGTAGTGATAGTTTAGTTTTAATATTTTCAGTGTTTAGTAGACACTGTAGTGACTGACAGTTTAGTTTTAATACTTTCAGTGTTTAGTAGACACTGTATTGATAGTTTAGTTGTAATACTTTCAATGTTTAGTAGACACTGTGTGATAGTTTAGTTTTAATTCTTTCAATGTTTAGTAGACACTGTAGTGATAGTTTAGTTGTAATACTTTCAGTGTTTAGTAGACACTGTAGTGATAGTTTAGTTTTAATACTTTCAGTGTTTAGTAGACACTGTATTGATAGTTTACTTTTAATACTTTCAGTGTTTAGTAGACACTGTATTGATAGTTTACTTTTAATACTTTCAGTGTTTAGTAGACACTGTATTGATAGTTTAGTTTTAATACTTTCAGTGTTTAGTAGACACTGTATTGATAGTTTAGTTTTAATACTTTCAGTGTTTAGTAGACACTGTATTGATAGTTTAGTTGTAATACTTTCAATGTTTAGTAGACACTGTAGTGATAGTTTAGTTTTAATACTTTCAGTGTTTAGTAGACACTGTAGTGATAGTTTAATTTTAATACTTTCAGTGTTTAGTAGACACTGTATTGATAGTTTAGTTGTAATACTTTCAGTGTTTAGTAGACAGATAGTTTAGTTGTAATACTTTAATGTTTAGTGGACACTGTATTGATAGTTTAGTTTTAATACTTTCAGTGTTTAGTAGACACTATTGATAGTTTAGTTGTAATACTTTCAATGTTTAGTAGACACTGTAGTGATAGTTTAGTTTTAATATTTTCAGTGTTTAGTAGACACTGTAGTGATTGTTTAGTTTTAATACTTTCAGTGTTTAGTAGACACTGTATTGATAGTTTAGTTGTAATACTTCAATGTTTAGTAGACACTGTAGTGATAGTTTAGTTTTAATACTTTCAATGTTTGGTAGACACTGTAGTGATAGTTTAGTTGTAATACTTTCAGTGTTTAGTAGACACTGTAGTGATAGTTTAGTTTTAATACTTTCAGTGTTTAGTAGACACTGTATTGATAGTTTAGTTGTAATACTTTCTATGTTTTGTAGACACTGTAGTGATAGTTTAGTTTTAATATTTTCAGTGTTTAGTAGACACTGTAGTGATAGTTTAGTTTTAATACTTTTCAGTGTTTAGTAGACACTGTATTGATAGTTTAGTTGTAATACTTTCAATGTTTAGTAGACACTGTTGTGATAGTTTAGTTGTAATACTTTCAAATGTTTAGTAGACACTGTATTGATAGTTTAGTTTTAATACTTTCAGTGTTTAGTAGACACTGTATTGATAGTTTAGTTGTAATACTTTCAATGTTTAGTAGACACTGTAGTGATAGTTTAGTTTTAATACTTTCAGTGTTTAGTAGACACTGTATTGATAGTTTAGTTGTAATACTTTCAGTGTTTAGTAGACACTGTATTGATAGTTTAGTTGTAATACTTTCAATGTTTAGTAGACACTGTTGTGATAGTTTAGTTGTAACACTTCAATGTTTAGTAGACACTGTAGTGATAGTTTAGTTTAATACTTTCAGTGTTTAGTAGACACCGTATTTATAGTTTAGTGGCTTAATACTTTCAATGTTTAGTAGACACTGTAGTGATAGTTTAGTTTTAATACTTTCAGTGTTTAGTAGACACCTGTATTGATAGTTTAGTTTTAATACTTTCAGTGTTTAGTAGACACTGTATTGATAGTTTAGTTGTAATACTTTCAATGTTTAGTAGACACTGTAGTGATAGTTTAGTTTTAATATTTTCAGTGTTTAGTAGACACTGTAGTGATAGTTTAGTTTTAATACTTTCAGTGTTTAGTAGACACTGTATTGATAGTTTAGTTGTAATACTTTCAATGTTTAGTAGACACTGTAGTGATAGTTTAGTTGTAATACTTCAATGTTTAGTAGACACTGTAGTGATAGTTTAGCTCTTTTAATACTTTCAATGTTTGGTAGACACTGTAGTGATAGTTTAGTTGTAATACTTTCAGTGTTTAGTAGACACCGTAGTGATAGTTTAGTTGTAATACTTTCAGTGTTTAGTAGACACTGTAGTGATAGTTTAGTTGTAACACTTTCAATGTTTAGTAGACACTGTAGTGATAGTTTAGTTTTAATACTTTCAGTGTTTAGTAGACACTGCTGTGATAGTTTAGTTGTAATACTTTCAGTGTTTAGTAGACACTGTATTGATAGTTTAGTTTTAATAATTTCAGTGTTTAGTAGACACTGTATTGATAGTTTAGTTTTAATACTTTCAAAGTGTTTAGTAGACACTGTATTGATAGTTTAGTTTTATACACTTTCAGTGTTTAGTAGACACTGTATTGATAGTTTAGTTGTAATACCTTTCAATGTTTAGTATCACACTGCAGTGATAGCTTTAGTTTTAATACTTTCAGTGTTTAGTAGACACCGTAATGATAGCTTTTAGCTGTACTAACCACTTTCAATGTTTAGTAGACACTGTAGTGATAGTTTAGTTTAATATTTTCAGTGTTTAGCAGACACTGCAGTGATAGTTTAGTTTTAACAACTTCAGTGTTCAGTAGGACACCGTATTGATAGCTTAGCTGTTATACTTTCAATGTTTAGTAGACACTGCTGTGATAGTTTAGTTGTAATACTTCAATGTTTAGTAGACACTGTATTGATAGTTTAGTTTTAATACTTTCAGTGTTTAGTAGACACTGTATTGATAGTTTAGCTGTAATACTTTCAATGTTTAGCAGACACTGTAGTGATAGTTTAGCCTTTAATATTTTTCAGTGTTTAGTAGTACACGGCAGTGATAGTTTAGTTTTAATAATTTTCATGGTTTAGTAGACACTGTATTGATAGTTTAGTTGTAATACTTTTCAATGTTTAGTAGACAACTGCAGTGATAGCTTAGTTGTAATACTTCAGTGTTTAGCAGACACTGTATTGATAGCTCTTAGTTTAATACTTTCGTGCTTTTTAGTAGACACTGTATTGATAGCTTCAGCTGCAATACAATGCTTAGTAGACACTGTAGTGATAGTTTAGTTTTAATACTTTCTCAGTGTTTAGTAGACACCGTATTGATAGTTTAGTTGTAATACTTTCAATGTTTAGTAGACACTGTAGTGATAGTTTAGTTTTAATACTTTCAATGTTTGGTAGACACTGTAGTGATAGTTTAGTTGTACCACTTCAGTGTTTAGCAGACACCGTAGTGATAGTTTAGTTTTAATACTTTCAGTGTTTAGTAGACACCGTATTGATAGTTTAGTTTTAATACTTTCAGTGTTTAGTAGACACTGTATTGATAGTTTAGCTGTAATACTTTCAATGTTTAGTAGACACTGTAGTGATAGTTTAGTTTTAATATTTTCAGTGTTTAGTAGACACTGTAGTGATAGTTTAGTTTTAATACTTTCAGTGTTTAGTAGACACTGTATTGATAGTTTAGTTGTAATACTTTTCAATGTTTAGTAGACACTGTAGTGATAGTTTAGTTTTAATATTTTCAAAGTGTTTAGTAGACACTGTAGTGATAGTTTAGTTTTAATACTTCATGGTTTAGTAGACACTGTAGTGACTGACAGTTTAGTTTTAATACTTTCAGTGTTTAGTAGACACTGTATTGATAGTTTAGTTGTAATACTTTCAATGTTTAGTAGTACACTGCAGTGATAGTTTAGTTTTAATACTTTCAATGTTCAGAGTATCAACTGCAGTGATAGTTTAGTTGTAATACTTTCAGTGTTTAGTAGACACTGTAGTAGATGGTTTAGTTTAACTCTTGTCAGTGTTTAGTAGACACTGTATTGATAGTTTACTTTTTAATAATTTCAGTGTTAGTAGTACACTCTGTATTTGATAGCCACTTTGATAATTCCCTCTTGCGTTTGTTTATAGACTGTACTGATAGTTTACTTTTAATACTTTCAGTGTTTAGTAGACACTATCATTGATAGTTTAGTTTTAACACTTTCAGTGTTTAGTAGACACTGTATTGATAGCTTAGTTGTAATACTTTCAATGCTTTAGCAGACACTGTAGTGATAGTTTAGTTGTAATACTTTCCGGTGTTTAGTAGACACTGTAGTGATAGTTTAATTTTAACACTTTCAGTGTTTGGTAGAATAACTGCATTGATAGAGTCACCAGTGCTTTTATAGTTCAGCCTGCAACAATTTCAATGCTCAATAGTGACCCAATGAGAATAGGGTTAATACCTCAGTGCTTCAGCAGATAACCATTGATAGTTTAGCTGTACCACCACGTTTGCGGTGACAACTGCATAGTGACAGTTTAGCTAATCATTTCATGTTAGCGACACCGCGACATAGGTTTTCAGTTTTACACTTTCAGTGTTT
>NC_134831.1:117998269-118042649 GCF_004210375.1 Tachypleus tridentatus
AATGCGAGATGCCCCTCCCACAGTGGCACAGCAGTAAGTTTGAGGGCTTATAACGTTAAAAGTCGGGTTTATCGATATTCGCAATGGGCAGAGCAGAAATAGCAAAAATAAAAGTAAGAAAGAAGAACATGAATCGGATTTATGTTGAACACTGATTTATACAACCTACGAAAAACCTTCAGACACAATCAGTATTCTTGTACTCGAGGTTTAGGGTTAGCTCGGTTTAGGGTAAATAAGATGTTTGAAATCCTTGTGTAAAGTTGGGTTATCTATATAAGAAGCTGAACAAAAAATAATAAAATGAAATCATGTTTCTCTGTAAAGTATGTAAGGGATCGCAGCCCTAATTAAGAAGATTAATTGCGTTATTGATTGTATTTAAATTTTTGTTCTGACACTTATATTATAGGGGATCGTCCAACCACCAAAGTCGTAGAACCACAAGGTAATTAGTGGATAAAAACTTTAGAAAAATGTCTGTAAAAGCCGCTAATTCTAGGGTTACCGAGAAGCTTTCAAGTTGCTAAGAGAGTTTCGGAGAAGCTGCAACCATTCCATGTCTAAATTAATTATTATTACTGTAACCTTAAACACTGATTATAATCATTACGGAATAGTTAGCCCTAAAGCAAACCAGACGTTCTGATGTGGTATTACATTTAATATACATGTTATTACTGCTACAAAGAGCTCTTCCAGCCTCGTCTGGCTTTAGAAACAAGCAATGATTTTAAATTACGTCTTGATTTAATAGTCTAAATATTTTTTAAACTCCTGTCTTATTTATTAGGATATTTACCTAATATTTGATGCACTTAATGCAGGTAAGATGTTTTAGTGTGTTTGTTTTACTCAAAAAACTTCAAACTATTTTCTGTGTCAGTTTGTTTATAATTGTTTTTAAATATTCTACAACCTAATTTTATTTTATGAAACATGCGTGTTTGAAATGCATGCACCTAAGGCAGTTATACAACGATGTAATGATCAAATAAATCATGAAACATACCATTAAATACACGTCATGGTATTATGAAAAACAAACATCAACTGTAATGTTAATTACACGTCACGGTATTATGTAAAACAAGCATCAACTGTAATGTTAATTACGTCATGGTATTATGTAAAACAAACATTAACCATAATGTTAATTATACGTCATGGTATTATGATAAAACAAACATTAACCATAATGTTAATTATACGTCATGGTATTATGATAAAACAAACATTAACCGTAATGCTGATTATACGTCATGGTATTATGATAAAACAAATATTAACCGTAATGTTAATTATACGTCATGGTATTATGATAAAACAAATATTACCCATAATGTTAATTATACGTCATGGTATTATGATAAAACAAACATTAACCATAATGTTAATTATACGTCATGGTATTATGATAAAACAAACATTACCCATAATGTTAATTATACGTCATGGTATTATGATAAAACAAACATTAACCATAATGTTAATTATACGTCATGGTATTATGATAAAACAAACATTACCCATAATGTTAATTATACGTCATGGTATTATGATAAAACAAACATTAACCATAATGTTAATTATACGTCATGGTATTATGATAAAACAAACATTAACCGTAATGTTAATTATACGTCATGGTATTATCATAAAACAAACATTACCCGTAATGCTAATTATACGTCATGGTATTATGATAAAACAAATATTAATCATAATGTTAATTATACGTCATGGTATTATGATAAAACAAACATTACCCGTAATGTTAATTATACGTCATGGTATTATGATAAAACAAATATTACCCATAATGTTAATTATACGTCATGGTATTATGATAAAACAAACATTAACCATAATGTTAGTTATACGTCATGGTATTATGATAAAACGAACATTAACCGTAATGTTAATTATACGTCATGGTATTATGATAAAACAAACATTAACCGTAATGTTAATTATACGTCATGGTATTATCATAAAACAAACATTACCCGTAATGTTAATTATACGTCATGGTATTATGATAAAACAAATATTAACCATAATGTTAATTATACGTCATGGTTTTATGATAAAACAAACATTACCCATGGTGCTAACTGTATTTTTTTTCCACGTTGCAGGATTTTGGAAGTGGCGGTTTTATTAGACGTGGGGACATATACATAGATGATTTCGAAGAAGTAAGTTAGCTGTATTTCAGTTGAAGACACTTAATGTTGTGAGAATGTGATTATATTATTAAAATTATTTTATAAATACTGTTGTGATACCGTTATAATACAACATATTAGTGATGTCTGAAGTAAATCGATTTCTTTCGCTGGTATTAAAAAAAAATTGTCTTTCGTTGTCTTTAGAAAACAGCTTCGGAATTTCAAAAAACGTAGACTACAATATCTACACATACAATGTTTTCGTTCGTGATACATTTGCTGTAATTGTTTTAATATTGAAGGATAAACTTAGCTTGTAATTTATCATAGAATATAGGTTTTCTACTCTGGTTTGTGTGATTCACAGATTTTTAGTCTAGTGAGCTGCCAGTAATTGAATTGTCTTACGTTCTCAGTTGTTGTACTCCCACGTTTTGTATGGTCACTGAACTACTTACAGCCAGGGTTTAAATGTACACGGTCTCTATGATTTCAAACTGTTTATAATATTCTTCATATAAAGGTTGTTTAATAAGTAACAAATAATAACGTGTTTTTAGACCCATGTTTCAGAGGTTTATCATTGAAACAAGAATTTCAAGGGTTGTTTTGAACGAGACAATCACGCAAGGCTAGGTTTTGAAAGATTATATAGTGACCGTTGGTTCTTACAAGACTGTAAGTAGTAAATATTGGTTTTCACAAGATTCAGTAGTGACCATTAGTTCTCACAAGACTGTCAGTAGTAAACATTGGTTCTCACAAGACTGTAATATTAAATGTTCTAGTACAGACTGAGTAATATAATGTTATATCAGTTCGTCTGTTTCTCTATCAATACATTATCTGATTACAACTTGAACACATAATCAACGTTATAACAATATATATCTTGTGGGTTTATTTAATTTATCTTAGTTTCTCTAATTCTAAATGTTAAAAAAGGCTTTAACTACGATTATATATCATTTAAAATGTATTTTTATCTTACGATTTACGTGGCGTTTAATACTATTATTTGTTTGACATCTTGCTTTAAGTTCCATCTCGTGTTTTATTGGAAACGTTGCTGTCTTACATTTCTGAAAAAATAATGTTTGTTTGTTTTTGAATTTCGCGCAAAGCTACACGAGGGCTATCTGCGCTAGTCACCCCTAATTTAGCAGTGTAAGACTAGAGGGAAGGAAGCTAGTCATCACCATCCACCGCCAACTCTTGGACTACTCTTTTACCAACGAATAGTGGGATTAACCGTCACATTATAACGCCCCCACGGCTGGAAGGGCGAGCACGTTTGGAGTGACGGGGATTCGAACCCGCGACCCTCAAATTACGAGTCGAACGCTTTAACCCACCTGGCCAGAAGGAAAATAAAGTGAAAATGACGAGCAAAACGTTAACTTAATGTTTAAAAAGTTGAAATTATTCTAAGACTGTTTTTATTTATCAGTAGAAAAATAGAGTACACAATACATATAAGATACGTAGTTTTATTAATTAAGAACCATAATTTGCATTATTTAGAACCGGTGTTACAAATATATTAAGGATCAGAGATTCTAGTATTAATAATAATATTTTCTAATGGTCAGAGTTATAGTAACTAACGCTAAGAACTTTAGTTTTTGATTCATTGCCCTATTTTCTAACATTTAAAAACAATGTCTAATGTTAAGAGTCTTAGTTTTTTATGCTCAGAACCACAGTTTATGATATTAATATCCGTATTTTATTTGCTGCTATGAGCCATAGTTTCTAATATTAAAATCCGCATTTTTTGCTGTTATCAGCCATTGTTTCTAATATTAAAATCCGTATTTTATTTGCTGCTATCAGCCATAGTGTCTCATATTAAAATCCGTGTTTTTTGCTGTTATCAACCATAGTCTCTAATATTAAAATCCACATTTTTGTGTTGTTATTAACCATAGTATTTAACATTAAAATCCGTATTTTTGTGTTGTTATTAACCATAGTTTCTAATATTAAAATCCGTGTTTTTTGCTGTTATCAACCATATTTTCTAATATTAAAATCCGTATTTTTGTGTTGTTATTAACCATAGTATTTAATATTAAAATCCGTATTTTTGTGTTGTTATTAACCATAATTTCTAATATTAAAATCCACATTTTTTGCTGTTATCAGCCATAGTTTTAATGTTAAAATACGTATTTTTTGCTGTTACCAGCCATAGTTTCTAATACGTCTGTTTAGTGACATTGCTCATTTATGGTTATCGTAATTTATTTATCGTTTTGTTTCAGCTTTAATGGAGTAACATAGCGATTCATGTTTAGGCTTAGTTAAAGTGGTTTTGTATGTAACTAGTACTTCCTCCAACGTATTTCCTCCCTCGAACTTCACCCAATCATCTTAAAGGAGTGGATGTCGTGTTTGCCCATCCCACATCATCAATAATCAATTGGATGATAGAACTATCTATTACCTTTTTCGAGTCACCTTGAATTTGTTAAGTTTATGAGAAGGCTTACGTTTTAGTATTTCCCACTAACTGACACCAGATGGAGCCTAAGCGAGAACTCTTAAATAAAATTTATCTCCTCTCCCGCTGTTGGTCTGAAACATGTAATAGTTTAAAACGTAAAAAAAAAAGTGTTGACATTTGTAGAGAAAAGCAATTTTTTTGTTCTCGCTATCAAAGAAAAAAACAACAACGAAAACACCTGAATTATGAATATTATGATAATATGAAAAACAAAGTTATTAAACCGAATTGCAGTTTACTCTTAGAAATGTAGTGATACTAGCCCTGTAAGTATGGTGGAAATAGACCAAAAACGTGTTTCACTCTGGTTCTAACGTGCCTATTTGAATAAGCCAGGCATGGCCAGGTAGGTTAAGGCGTTGGCCTTGTAATCCGAGGGCCGTGGGTTCGAATCCCCGTCGCACCAAACATGCTCGTCCTTTCAGCCGTGGGGGCGTATAATGTGACGGTCAATCCCACTATTCGTTGGTAAAAGAGTAGCCCAAGTGTTTGCGGTGGGTGATGATGACTAGCTGCCTTCCCTCTAGTTTTACACTGCTAAATTAGAGACGGCTAGCGCAGATAGCCCTAGTGTGGCTCTGCGCGAAATTCAAAATAAACCAACCTATTTAAAGAAGATGGAGTAAATCTTACGTCACTTCCTCTTAATCAATAAATAAGAGATTACTTAACCATCATCCCGTTTGAGTTGATACCATCAGATTTTACTGTCGAAAACTCAGAACATCCTCCTCAGATCCAGAATGATTAGCGATCTGGATCATTTTTTGTGGTGTGATGAGGAATCTAAACCTAACGTTCCCATCAATTTGATACAAATACGATCACGCTGCATAAAGTTATCAATCACCAAACCGTTAAAATGACGTGTCTTCCCCACTACAAAACTGTTAAAATGACGTGTCTTCCCCACAACAAAACTGTTAAAATGACGTGTCTTCCCCACTACAAAACTGTTAAAATGACGTGTCTTCCCCACTACAAAACTGTTAAAATGACGTGTCTTCCCCACAACAAAACTGTTAAAATGACGTGTCTTCCCCACTACAAAACTGTTAAAATGACGTGTCTTCCCCACAACAAAACTGTTAAAATGACGTGTCTTCCCCACTACAAAACTGTTAAAATGACGTGTCTTCCCCACTACAAAACTGTTAAAATGACGTGTCTTCCCCACTACAAAACCGTTAAAATGACGTGTCTTCCCCACTACAAAACTGTTAAAATGACGTGTCTTCCCACAACAAAACCGTTAAAATGACGTGTCTTCCCCACAACAAAACTGTTAAAATGACGTGTCTTCCCACTACAAAACTGTTAAAATGACGTGTCTTCCCCACAATAAAACTGTTAAAATGACGTGTCTTCCCCACTACAAAACTGTTAAAATGACGTGTCTTCCCCACTACAAAACTGTTAAAATGACGTGTCTTCCCCACAACAAAACCGTTAAAATGACGTGTCTTCCCCACTACAAAACTGTTAAAATGACGTGTCTTTCCCACTACAAAACCGTTGAAATGACGTGTCTTCCCCGCAACAAAACTGTTAAAATGACGTGTCTTCCCCACTACAAAACTGTTAAAATGACGTGTCTTCCCCACTACAAAACTGTTAAAATGACGTGTCTTCCCCACAACAAAACCGTTAAAATGACGTGTCTTCCCCACTACAAAAAAAAATGCTTCAAAGGGACCCAGAATTCGCAACCCAACCAAATCCAGAGAGAACTGTCCCATGTTAATTTTGTATGTGCATTGGTTTACTAGTTATCGAGATACGAACACGGGAACACACACAGATCCGATTTCAATACCATCACTTCCCCTACATCGTGAGATTTAAATATTTGTAAAAAAAGCAAAAAAAAAAAAAAAGAGGTCAGTTTGGAAACAAAATAATAGTTGCTACACACAGCCGTAGCAATTGCTACCCATGTAAGGCCTCATTAATGTAGAATTCCTTCTGAAATAGATACGGTATGAATAAACCAAAACAAAGATGAACAGAGGATTGGATTCGATAGGAAAACTTTATGTTTGAGAACGGCATGAATTACATTTTTATAACAGAATCAAAATTATTTCTGTGGAAATTTGGATTGTTAAATATTGACTTATTTCAGTTCTAAGAACCCACAAGTGAAAGCAAAGGGAAAGTTAATAAAATGTGCCAAACACATCTGCCATATTCTGTGCCGACGAGGCCTTTCACTAATACTAGAGTTCATCAGGACGTGTCAGACACGACAGATGTTACATATATCATCAATTTTCATGCATAACAATTGTCATAAATTATTTATTAATAAGAAAAATAACTGAGTAATTTTTAAGGAAGGTAAATACTGCATGAATATTGTAATAATTCTCATATTAAAACGGGCCATGCGTAGCCTGGTGGCCAGTGCGTAGTCTACGGATCGAAAGATCTAAGATTCGAATCCGTAATGTGGCGCGTCTTAAAAGTAATAGCCAATTCTGATATTTGGTTAAGAATAGTCGTACAGATGGCGTTTTATATTGATTGGGTCTTTTCTGTCTGGTCAACAGTGCTAAATGTTTCACCTGACCTAGTTATTTAGTCAGTATGTTACATAGTTAGTTTGCCTTTCAAAGTGAAAATACCAACCGATAGTAAAAGGGGCAAACTTCAACTTGAGGATTCCGTTAATTAATGGGTTGCATGTTTCAGTTATTTCTCAAACACAACAAGAGATGGCATCAGTATCGTCCTGTGTGGTCACTGTTTGATAAAATTGTATACCTTTTTAAATCTTTAGAATTGTAACGGTGTTTATTTATTCATAGTTACCCGATTACGAGGACGAGGACTTGACGTCATATAGTGGAGAGGAAAGTGGTTCTGGTTCTCAAGGTGAGTCATGCATTGAATGTTAACATGAACAACACTGTATCCTGAGCTTTAGGAACAAATATTAGAATACAGCGCCCTCTTTAATTATGTATATTTATGATAATTTTACAGTTGTTTATCTCGTAATTTAGTACAACTGTTTTCATAGTTATCATTTCAACTCTTATTTTAGTAAAATGTTACGGGTCATTAGTTTAAAAGTCCGCTTTTCTGGTAAAAATAATTATCGGTAAACTTGCAATGTTTAAACTTCCAATTAGAATTTGCCTTAACTATTTAATATCATGTTTTTCCTTTCAAATAAAATAATTAACTTTCGATGGAATGATTTTCCAAAGCGTTTCCATGAAAAAAATGTATAATATGAATCATAAATACATATATATTCCGTATGTAGCTTGCACCAACGTTTCAAAATAATAAAACGGTTAAGTTACCACTTGTACATTTATATTGCAGTTTTATTATTATCATGTGAGTGTCTGTGTGTGTGCGCGTGAGTTAACAAAAACTGTATTGTTTTATATTATATGATGTTACGTAATATATCAAAATGGTTAAAAAATTCGAAATAAGTTTTGTTTTGTGATGTTTCATAAAAGTTTCCAAGAACGTTTTTTTTACTAGTTTTAAATTTTCAAACAATTTAAAGACGCTATTGTCGAAAACATAAGTGATTTGAGAAATTCACCGCCATTTTCTGATAACTGCAAGTGAAGTCAAGAGCCGCTTTTTAGACCATCTTAGAATAACTTAAAATCATTTCCTGGCTGGGATGTGTTTCCCACTCTCTCTGCTTCGTCTAAATTTAGTTACGTCGTTGAGAAGGAAAGTTTATCACATGGCGTGTAATAGCAGCTTTGAAAAATCTAAGATTGACTGGTAAGGAAGGTTTACGCGTTGATCTGATTTTCGCTTCACTGTTCTTTTATTTTTCCAAATATTTGATATTTTAAAAGTTACTAGTTTCAGCCACTAGATGGAGACATCCCATTAAAAATGTTTCATTTGAAGAATACATTTCACGCAAATGGAACTTTTTATTTTTTTCAAATACATGAGCAGTTTCACTATCCAACATCGACGCATGTCTTCATGATGCACTTTCCAGTACATGACGAAACATCAGTGTATGTAAAAATACAACAGCGAGAAAAACTGAGAATAAACTTCAAATGAAATATTTTTAAGGAGGTCACCACCTTGGCTAACTTGTCTGTTGTTATGACACATTGCGTTTATCCATCTAAACCTCGACTCGTAATTTGTGGGTCGCGGATTCGAATCCTCGTCACACTAAGCTTGCTTGTTATTTCAGCCGTGGAGTCCTTACAATGTGACAGTCAATCTCACTATTCGTTGGCGGTGGGTGGTGATAACTGTCTACCTCCCCTGTAGTCTTACTCTGCTAAATTAGGGACGGCTAGCGCACATCGTTGTCTTGTAACTCTGCGCAATATTCAAATTAACTGGTCCCCCGTTTCTACAACGATAAGTCTACGGATTTGCAACGCTAAAATCAGGGGGTCGATTCCCCTTGGTAGACTCAGCAGATAGGTCAATGTGGCCTTGCTATAAGAAAACACACACACACTCAAACCAACAAGCAAATAATCAAAAACTAACATCAACTGTGGCAATTTGAGGATTCTAAAAGTATGGGGGGAGTAAGGTGAGGTAGACGGATGTGTTTGAGGTCAAGTTTTAAATTCCATTTATATTTCAGAAGGATGAATGGAGAGTCATGGAAGATAAATGAGGAAGTTTTAAGTCTAAAGTATGATTACACTTGCTGCGCAGTGTGTAGCTTTTATTTCTCATTTTTTAAAATATATTTAAAATTATAAAGCTGTCTCAACATTAATAATTATAAAATGTTTCGATTTCTCTCCCAAAGTGGGTCTCGGCATGGTCATGTGGTTAGGATGCTCGTCTCATAATCTGAGAATCTCGGGTTCGAATCTTCGTCCCACCAAACATGCTCGACCTTTTCGCCGTGGCGGCCTTTTAAAGTTACGACCAATTTCATCAATTCGTTGGTAAAAGAGTAGCCCAAGAGTTGGCGGTGGGTGGTGATGAATAGCTTCCTTCTCTCTAGTTTTACACTGCTAACTTAGGGACGGTTAGCGCAGATAGCCCTCGTCTAGCTTTACGCGAAATTCAAAAAAACGAACAAACAAAAGCTTCATTGATTGGTTGGATGAAGTTTTCTTGTTTACGGTTGCCTGAGACCCGAGGATGTTGTGTTCTGTAAGATTTTAGTGGAATGTTTTGGGGATGTGAACAAATACTTAAAATAACTCCCGCCACCTATCATTTCCACCCTAACGCTGCTACTGGACTTCACCTCGAGATACATCCATGACAGTGTGTTTCTGTGACACATACAGACACGAAAAAAGCTAGAGTTTATATGAATTGTATTTTTATGTGATGACTTTACACGAAAAAATTTAACAGAAGAGACTCATACAAGCTGTATGAACACAAGTCTTTAAGTACTTCCTTAGATGGCGTGGTTCCAAAATGTATGAAACTGTTAGGAATATTTCACACCAGTGCGTCAGGGGGCAGTGGTAATTCGTTATTCGTATTGTGACGAATAGCGTGCTTGATCACGGAATGAGCCGTCTGTGTGGGCTACGTCAACATTAGTGACAATTGCCGGAATGTAAGAAAATTGAACTCCAAAGTTGAAAGTTATGTGCCGTAAAGCTGTAAAAAAGGTCGATCAATGTACATGTAACTCAATGATTTTAAAGTCTTATGAATTATATTATAGTTTGCCATTTCATGATTAGATTGTCAATATAAACCTCCCGATATACCAGGATTTCTTTTAGAGGGATCTGACATGACCTGGTAGCTAGGGCACGCGACTCGGAAGCTGCGAGTCGTGGGAGCTTTATGATGTGACGGTCAATTCCACTATTAATTGGTAAAAGAATAGCCTAAGTGTCGGCGGTTGGTTGTGTTGACTAGCTTCCTTTCCTCTAGTATGTCACTGCTAAATTAGGGACGGCTGGCATAGACAGTTCTCTAGTAGGTTTGTGCGAAATTCAAAACAAACAAACAACTCTTTTTTAACGAATAAAGATTTACCGTGGATGCGTTATAAGAGTGAAAGTCACGGCTAACTTTTCAATTAGAGTAGCCCAGAAGCTGAATGACTGCTGTTGAGTATCTGACGCCTTGTGCTGTTCAGTATCTGACGCCCTTGTTTATTTATTTGTTTTGTTGAATTTCGCACAAAGCTTCTCGAAGGATATCTGCGCTAGTCCTCTCTAATTTTCACGTTGTAGATTGGATGAAGGTATTTAGTCAATACCACTGATCGCTAAGTTTCAGACTACCCTTTTACCAACAAATAATGTGATTGACTGTCATGTCATAACTCTTCCACGGCCGAAAGGCCAAATATGCTCGCGACGGGTCTCAATCTCACAACACGACAAGTGCAAGTCGAGTGACTTATCCACCAGGTCAGGCCGTCACTTATAGTCTATCAGTTCCAAACTAGGGACGGCTATCGCAGATAGTCCTTGTGTAGCCGTGTGTTAGTATCTTAAACACAGAAAGTTTATGTCATTCTGTATTTGAACTTGTCAGTTATTTAACCATGAGAACTTGATTTTATAGACCTGTTATCTTTGCCAGACCATTCAGATAATTACAAATTTCTGTGTTAATTTACTTGTGTAGCCGTGTGTTAGTATCTTAAACACAGAAAGTTTATGTCATTCTGTATTTGAACTTGTCAGTTATTTAACCATGAGAACTTGATTTTATAGACCTGTTATCTTTGCCAGACCATTCAGATAATTACAAATTTCTGTGTTAATTTACTTGTGTAGCCGTGTGTTAGTATCTTAAACACAGAAAGTTTATGTCATTCTGTATTTGAACTTGTCAGTTATTTAACCATGAGAACTTGATTTTATAGACCTGTTATCTTTGCCAGACCATTCAGATAATTACAAATTTCTGTGTTAATTTACTTGTGTAGCCGTGTGTTAGTATCTTAAACACAGAAAGTTTATGTCATTCTGTATTTGAACTTGTCAGTTATTTAACCATGAGAACTTGATTTTATAGACCTGTTATCTTTGCCAGACCATTCAGATAATTACAAATTTCTGTGTTAATTTACTTGTGTAGCCGTGTGTTAGTATCTTAAACACAGAAAGTTTATGTCATTCTGTATTTGAACTTGTCAGTTATTTAACCATGAGAACTTGATTTTATAGACCTGTTATCTTTGCCAGACCATTCAGATAATTACAAATTTCTGTGATAATTTACTTGGTTTATTCTTCTTAATTATTATTATATTTGTTATTTTGTGCTGCCTGCAGGACTGGATGATTACGTAAGCGCTTATGTAGTTTCGTTTCGTTAGTTTTTAATAACATACACAATGCGTTACGTAGATATAATATAAAACATTCACACGGTTTGTAATGCTGAATTATATTTCACAGTCACTCTTCGATCACTGTTTCCTTTTACTTTATAGTTAACTCTCAAATAAATAGAATCAATGCACATTTGTAAACGTAATCTTAACTCTGTATTATTGCTATTTTAGTAGATACTTCATTTAGCTGATTTTTGCGAGCATTATCCTAATTACATGAATGTGAACAAGTTGCTTTTTAGAACTTAATTGTTACGTTATTTATGAGAAACGTTTGGAAACGAGAGTTTAATTCGTGATGACGAGAAACCCACTTGAAGTAAAAATATATCTCAGGACAGCTGGTATTAACACTTTTATTGATAAAGCAGAGGTCGAAACGTTGTTCTTCAGGTTAACCTGAAGATGATCTAAGAAGGTCAAAACGTTGTTCCCCGCTTTATTAGTAAAAATTTTAATACCCATACCAGCCGTCCTGAGATGCAAACTAGGATTTAATATTGCGTTTATATTTTTAATAAAATTATGTTTCCTTATCGTTGACCAGAACTCGCTAGTTAAAAATGGAATTCTACCATTTTTAGATTAGTCAAAAACAACGTAGTTTTATGCTGAATTGTTTATCTATGTTTATCAGGTATAAAACACGAATGAATATTCGGGAGATTTATTTACTGTTAAATAATATGTATAGTGAAATGGTTCACACACTTTCAGGTCCTCCGCCACTAATCACTCCACCACCACCAGGTCCTGGAGGAGGGATCTTTAAAGGTAACTTAGTTTATATAAATTAATAAAACGTAGTATCGAACTTTAGACCTGAACTAAGTCATTCTTTACTAAGATATGTTTTCAATAGTGAAAGCAACAAACTTAGTATCTGCTTGTTGGTTTTCTTCTTTTATCATTTTAATGACAACTATTTCTAAACTAGCGCTGTTATCTTTAATCCAAGAATTATGGAATAGATATAATTGTTTTTAGCTATCAAAGAGTTTTAATACGAGAACTATTCAGGGTTAATGTAACTGATAAAATTATATTAAAAATGCTTTTGATCGTCGGAGACATGCATGTATACCTCCACTCTCTCTTGGAGGCTCAAAGCTTTTCTAACGCTGAGGTCTTGCTTCTGTCTCGGTGGTGACCTCAACCCACTGTGTATTTTTATGCTTAGCACGAACAATGTATATTTTTTATGAAATTTATTACTGCTGCCATCTATTGAGTTGAATTAGTAATTTAAATTCAAGCTCGTAACTTTACAACTATATAGCTTATTTTGAACGATACCAGTACGAGTATACATTTTAATACTTTTTAAATGCTTTTAGTTACTTTCCTCACATCATATTTTAAGAAACTTCTGTATGAAAAAGCTCAATGTTCGTTCTCTTAGGGACAATCTTGAAATTACAAAATCAATTATTGTTGTGCGAACATTCAGTGAAACTTACCGAGAAACGTCTAACCATTCCGTTCCTTAAAGTTAGCTAAGAATTAGATGCTTTTAATAATGTTGAGAGTATTTAAAACCTTGTTTTTAAAATATTAAGAAGAACAAAAATCTAAAAATATATAATGCAGTAGAAGTGTGAAAAGACGTGCGAAGTGAAAGTCTCACCCAAAACTACGCATATTTGTATAGAATATACATATATAATAAAGAAGGAAAATAGAAACTAGAATTTATAAACGAGAAACGTTGTCCTGTGATTTTATTCATCTAAAAACTTACAGAGGTTGGACCTCCAGGGCCTTCAGGACCACCAGGACCAAAAGGAGAACCTGGAGAAGATGGATTACCAGGTCTTAAGGTAAATCCCATATGGTAACTGTATTTTTTAACTGTTTTACAAATATTTATTATCTAAAATAGTGGTTAGTAACAAGGTAAATATGTTAAAGTTGAAGGTGATTTTCTTTTGAAAACACTTGATAAAATGTTAGAAAATATTATAGTAGACCGGAAATTTCACTTCTAGTAGCGCCATCTGTATTTGTTTCTACATTTTACAAATAAGAGAAACACAGTTTTTCTGGTTGGCCCATAATTCGGTAACCGTTAAGTCTAGGTAAGATTAGAGCAACTTGGTAGGGTCATGTGGTTAGTTTGTGTGTAATGTTCGTGTTAAAACATATTTTATTTTATGAATAACTGTTGTATATTAAGTGTTCTATGAACATATGTGATACCAGTCAATAAAGCTACTTCATGTACTTAAAGTTACACTGTATAAGATTTTGTTTAATTTACAGTCGTCATAAGAAGTTTTTGACCAATACTTTCCAGGGTGAACCTGGCCCAGTGGTCACCGTTCATACTCCAGTGGCTGTGAATGCTTCTAAAGGGGAAAAAGGAGACCAAGGAGAAGTTGGGCTGCCTGGTCCACAGGGACTCAAAGGTGAAAAGGTCAGTCTGTGTCTCAAAGACATGATAATATATTTTTTCCTCTGGTAATTTATAACAGTATCTATAACAAATAAGCTATCTATTTGACATAAAGCTGTTAGAACCATGACATTCAAACAGTGTTAGTCTTAAGCACAAACAAGGCTGGGAATGGTTTTGTAATTGCCAGTATTCTCGGACGAATAGTCAGAGGATTTGTGGTTCCTGTCCCGTTAAATCCACATTTTGATATTGTATGTGTACTTTTAAGAGAGACAGTCAAATCATAATATTCAATTAGGTAATGGTGACACTAGGTGGCTGCCCACCATCTACCTTCCTTCTTGTCTGTCAGGTCATAATTAGAGCCCACTGGTGGCTGAACTGTAAGTCTGAAGACATATAACTTTAAAACTCATGATCATCTCAGCAACTGAACTGGTGCTGCTTACGAGTTTTAATCTCATTTAACAATAACGAAACTCATGATGACATTATCTTATGAAACTGAGTTTCAGGCCAATGTAGTTTGTGCTGTTTATTATTGAATGCTTTGGTAACGTAAAACTAATGGATATTTTTTATTTATTTACGTATGCTATCGAGAAAACAGTTCCACAACCACTGGATATGCTTTACAGTTTAATATACTGTTCTTCCCTAACTTAAGCATTTCTTTCTTTGTTTTATTTCTTACACATAAACACTAGTAATTATCAAATCAATTTTGATTATGGGTATTATCATACTCTCTACCATTGGTGTTTAACTAGGAGTCTATTATTAAAATAATGTTTCTAGTTCTATGAAGCATACGTTGCATTTATTTAAAGGTTTTTAGTTGATTAGAGAGCTATGATAAACAAAAGCTCTTCATACACGTGAGTGAAGTGCCTGTGTAACATTAGTTGTATTTTTATTTAGTCTGATGAGAGCTAACTGTAAGAAAGTACAGAGAAATATTGAATGATTTTAGGGTGAGTGTTTGATTGGGCCACCAGGACCTCCTGGACCAGCAGGACCACCTTTCATGCACACATTTGAAAGTGGATCTGGTGGTTGGAACCCCATGGATCTTGGGACAGAGGACCAGGGTAGTTTTGTAAGTTTGGTTTTAATATCAGTTCCAATCAAACACACATATTACTGTTACAAATGGATCTGCTGGATGGAGTCCAATAGACCTCAGAATAGAGGATTACACAATTCATGAATTTATTTGTTTGGACTTTTTCATGTCATTTGGACCAAAGCAAAACAAACAACAATAAAACTTTGTCCACTTTTTAATTTTAAAAGCTCCTATTATACATACACATTAAATATAATATGTAAACATAAATGCCGTACTGTGATACTAATTTCCAGTCAGAGTAAGCTACTTGCTACTTATTTAGAGCAAAACTTAAAATCAATCTGATAATAAGCATAGGTAATTAATGGACTTTTCATACATATAAATACTAGAATGCATTATTTCATTGTTTGGGTACTGTCAGTAGTAATGGCCATAATCCCAGTGATATCTCCCAAGGTTCAGCCAGCTAAAAAATTCAGGTTTGTCTTAAGGACATGCATATTAAACTAACAATGCACAGCCATATCAATAATAGATGTATACTATTAATAATAAGGTAAGATACCTTAAACATTTTAACAAATACAATTATAAATTTTTTATGGAATATACAAACACCAGCTGTTGGCTTCAAATAGTGTTGTAGATCTGATGTTCATTGAACAACATAACATCATTATAACTATGTATAATAAAGCAGAAACATTTGTTAACATAATTTGTCAACATAATACTTTTGTAACTATAATTAAAATTAAAAACTGCATGTGAAAGATAACCATAACTATCAAATTAGTGTAGACTTTCCACTCCTTGAAAATTGTGAAAAAAACTACATTTACTCTTGTTGTATAGTTAAATAAATAAAGAATCAGAGTACAGTATATATATATATGTATATATAATACTGTTGTATACATTTTACACAGTGTTCTTTCAGCTTAGTTAAACATTCAACTAAAAACCACTTTTATCAACTGATTTGATCTGGTATTAATTGCTTCCATGATGTCCACTTTAAATTTGTTTTTTTTACAGCAGTTTGGAAGAGGGTTACAAGGACCACCTGGACCTCAAGGGCCACGTGGACTACCTGGTCTACCATGTACTTGTAACATCTCTTCTCCCATAGCTGGACCTCGTGGGGTACCAGGTTCTCCTGGTAGAGATGGTCAAAATGGATCTCCGGGGATGCCAGTATGATAATTCCTAATTAAAGTCAGAAAATGTGATAACTGAATGTTCTAAACAACTTGGGTTCATGAGATGTGTTGCACTATTCATAGTGTTTTATAAAGAAAATGTGATAACTAAATGTTCTAAACAACTTGGGTTCATGAGATGTGTCGCACTATTAATAGTTTTTTATAAAGAAAATGTGATAACTAAATGTTCTAAACAACTTGGGTTCATGAGATGTGTCGCACTATTAATAGTTTTTTATAAAGAAAATGTGATAACTGAATGTTCTAAACAACTTGGGTTCATGAGATGTGTTGCACTATTAATAGTTTTTTATAAACAAAATGTTTTATCATACTTTAATTTCAAGATGATGTTTTTGAAGCTTGAAATACTGTTTATTTTATTGTATGTAGTGTACTACAATAAATGTTTTGCTAATATTTGATACTGAAATTAGCACAAATGTCACATTAAATTATATTGAATTTTTGTGGAAACAGTTCCTCCTTCTTGAACAGAATATAATTAGGAGTTTAGGATGTAAAAATCTCAACTATTTCTATTTCTAGGTGTTATGGTTCGTATAACAGGTTTTCTGACTATAATAATCATCATTTATGATGGTAAATATGTTAGTGTTAATATGTATCATGTCCAATTAATTTTTAAACATTTGAAGTAGGAAATTATCTCTTGTGGATGTTTATAAACATGTGGTGCAAACATTTTTCTAAAGGCTTATTGTTCCTCTCAGCAGTGAATGTCCAGACTTGCAGTGATAAACTCCTTATGTATAGACTTGCAGTGTTAAAATCCTGATGTATAGACTTGCAGTGTTAACATCCTTATGTCTAGACTTGCAGTGTTAAAATCCTGATGTATAGACCTGCAGTGTTAACATCCTTATGTATGGACTTGCAGTGTTAAAATCCTGATGTATAGACTTGCAGTGTTAAAATCCTGATGTATAGACTTGCAGTGTTAAAATCCTTATGTATAGTCATGCAGTGTTAAAATCCTTATGTACAGACATGCAGTGTTAAAATCCTGATGTCCAAACTTGCAGTGTTAAAATCCTTATGCCTAGACATGCAGTGTTAAAATCCTGATGTCTAGACTTGCCGTGTTAAAATCCTTATGTATAGACATGCAGTGTTAAAATCCTTATGTCCAGACCTGCAGTGTTAAAATCCTTATGTATAGACATGCAGTGTTAAAATCCTTATGTCTAGACTTGCAGTGTTAAAATTCTTATTTCTAGACATGCAGTGTTAAAATCCTGATGTCTAGATTTGCAGTGTTAAAATCCTTATGTATACACATGCAGTGTTAAAATCCTGATGTCTAGACTTGCAGTGTTAAAATCCTGATGTCTAGACTTGCAGTGTTAAAATTCTTATGTCTAGACTTCCAGTGTTAAAATTCTTATGTATAGACATGCAGTGTTAAAATCCGTATGTCTAGACTTCCAGTGTTAAGATCCTTATGTATAGACATGGAATGTTAAAATCCTTATGTCTAGACCTGCAGTGTTAAAATCCTTATGTATAGACTTGCAGTGTTAAAATTCTTATGTCTAGACCTGCAGTATTAAAATCCTTATGTATAGACTTGCAGTGTTAAAATTCTTATGTCTAGACCTGCAGTGTTAAAATCCTGATGTCTAGACTTGCAGTGTTAAAATTCTTATGTTTAGACCTGCAGTGTTAAAATTCTTATGTCTAGACTTGCAGTGTTAAAATCCTTATGTTTAGACCTGCAGTGTTAAAATCCTTATGCCTAGACTTACAGTGTTAAAATCCTTATGTATACACATGCAGTGTTAAAATCCTTACGTCTAGACTTCCAGTGTTAAAATCCTTATGTATAGACATGCAGTGTTAAAATCCGTATGTCTAGACTTCCAGTGTTAAAATCCTTATGTATAGACATGCAGTGTTAAAATCCTGATGTAGAATATTTTGTAATTTTTTCCATTTTATGTTGTTAATTCTTGCATGCTATTACAGTATGTAAATTTCAACGCTATATATATGTGATATATATATATATGTATGATTATGTTTTGCTGATCCCTCTTGACAACTGAATGAGTCAGGGTTATAATATTTATCATTCTTTAGAATTCCCATGTACTTGTAGGGCATGCCATAAGAGTTTTGCTTGAATGAACATGGTGATCAAACTTAGGGTCTGAACTGACTATCATGCTTCCCCATGCAGTGTCTTAACTATAAAGAAAGAAACTAGTAATGAGTTAGCATATGGTACTGCTATATACTAGAAGAAATCAGTTTAATAGAAAACAGTTTTAATCACTAGTAAACATTGATAAAAACAGTGTTTAACACTATATGTAAGGCTGTGTTGTCATGTCACAGTGCAGAAACCAATAGTACAGAGAGTTCACTTTAAACTTTACATGCTGCTGGTTAGACTCTCTAACAAACTGCTGCAGACTTGAAAATTCTCGTAAAACACTGTTAAGTACATTCTAGATCATGAGACCAAGACAATTTGAAGATGAGAAAGTAAGAGGTAGAACACCTAAATTTAGTGATACTGATGTTAGGTATCTTTGTTTATGGTGCCTTGAGGACAAAAGGAAGACTGTTACTGATCTCAAGCATGAGATAAACAACCATGAACCAAATGATAGAAAAGTATCCAGATCTACAGTATCATGAAGACTCAACCAGAATGGAATATTTGGTTGTGTGGTAGTTAATAAAAACCTTCAGTTTGATTTCAAAATATTGTAAAGAGGCTGAAATTTGCTAAAAAGTACAAAAGGTGTTCTGTTGATGATTGGAAAATGGCGTTATGGATGGATGAGTCCAAGTTTGGAATATTTGGTTTGATGTAGGTTGAATGTCTGGTGGAAAAAAAAATGAAAGATACTTACCTTAGTCCATAACACCTACCATGAATCATGGGGAAGCAGTGTGATGGTTTGAAAGTGTTTTTTTTTTTTCTGCTGAAGCAACAGGAGATATTTGCAAAATAGATGAAATAATGGACCAGCACAAGTACCGTCAGGTACTGATCCATTATGGTATACTCAGTGGTTTGGGTATTATTGGTAAAGAATTCTAGTACCAAGAAGATAATGACTTCAAGTACTCATCCAACCTATGCAGAAGTTACTTAGCTCAGAAAGAAGATGCTGGACTCATTCAAATATTGCAATGGCTTCCACAGAGACCAAATCTTGATTTAATAGAGTAGATCTTGGACTTATGGATCAAAAATTTGACAAATCAAAAGCTAATTTCAATAAAGTTTCTTTGGAAACTTCTAAAAAAATTCTAAAGAATACTTGGATTAAGTTTGATGCAACAATACCTGAAAGACTGTCTGTGGTTATTAAAGTAAAAGAGAGACAAACAAAATATTAACTGTTGTATTGAAGCACTTCCACTGAGTTTCTGTTGTACTAAGTACAAAGATTAATATTCTTTGAAAGTAGTCTGAAATATAATTTTTTTCCTTCGTCCCAAACTTTTGCATAGTGTTGTGCATGCTAAAATCAACACTCGAGTGTCAAGATAAACTCTAAATGAAATATTCAAATCTTTAACCCCATCAGAAGTAAAACTTGTATACTTTTAGGTCATATTTCTGTGGTAAAGCTATCACAAATATGTCTATTTTTGAAAATGTGTCAAGGAACTGTAATTATTTAATTGAATCTTATCTGAGGTATTGATGTGCTGCCATACAATGATTACTTTGGTGATGGCCAAGTTAAAGGTTTGAATATTTCATTTAAAGATGTTTTGCCACTAAGACAGAGGATTTAGTTTTATTTGTAAATATAAAATCATTATATTGAAGAAAGATTTGATGGCTTTGTATATTTTGTTTTAATATGTTTAAAACATTCATTTTTGTAAAGGGCATGCCTGGTGTTAAAGGAGAGACAGGACAAATAGGACCACCAGGGACGAAGGGATACAAAGTAAGTTTCTGTAAATTATAATTTGGGATGTAATGAATAATTGTAGTTTATGGGAAGTTACACTTTTAAACTCAGTGGAAATGAAGTATACTTTGACATTTTCACATTGGACAGAATTTCTTGTAGCAGTCACCTGATGATTCTGGTCACCTGTATTGAGCATAGTGACAGAATTAAAATAAAACACAATGTCAGTAAATAACATTTATATATGAGAGTGATACAGCTTTAATTAAGGAGAGAACCACCAGAACTGTTACCAGTTTTATTTAACAGTTTCAGTACACATTTACTCTCTGCATGATTGGCATGATATGATCTTTACGAGTTTCTGATGAAAGGAAGCCACTGCTAATAGTTATAGTACTTTCCTCACCGGTTTGTAATGAAAGGAAGCTACTGTCAGTGGATATCATTAACAGTTCCAGGAGGTTTAAAACCTCTTTTTCCAGATGCAGGAGCCCAAGGAGGTCAAGACCCTTTTTTCCAATATAAAAAAAAAATCAGGGAAAAAAATGAAACGTGATAAAGAGGAAAGTAAAGATGGAAAAACTATTTATTTATTTTTTCTGGGAGTATTTATAACTTTATTTCTGTATAGAAAGTGAGTTCTGGCTGCCTGTTACATGTAAAAGCTTAAAGATAGCTGTAACAGATGTTTTCTTTCAGAATATTTTGATCAGTTTAAAACTTGCCAAACATATCCGTAGGAACCTGTTTTGTTGGTATCACTGTCGCACTTTCCACCTTTTACTGTAGTTCATCAGATATTGACGCTTGCAACTGTTTTCTTGGGTCATTTCAAGATTCTAATGGTCAACTCCGCATATAAAGAAAGGATGATCCTGATAGTAGCAGGACATATGGGTCATTCAGATCTCTCATTACTATTTTGTGGGGTGGGGTAGTAGAAACAAATCAGTGGAAAGTGTTAGCAATTACCTTAATGTACCCAGCTTCTCAGAAGAGGAAATCCAGCTCCCCCTTCAGTGATTTTCTGGTATCATTTATTTTGGATCTACTTTTGAATGATAGTTCTTTCCTTACCAGTTTTTAATGACATTTTCTCTTCTATTTCTAATAAAAAGAGTTAATATAAGTGTAGTTTAAAGTAAGAGCAAATATTGTTTCTCTAACACATTTTTTTTCAATAGTTGTAAATGATGTGATTGCATGAAAACCTAGTATCTATGAAGCTAAGACATTTCAACAAATAACCTTTATTTGTTTTACTACAGCTGTGCTGTTACGTTACCCACATTATTTACATAACATCTTTACATATGAAAGATATATTAATTTATATCTGTGTTTTGGAATGTTAAAAGGTTTTTCTATATGTCTGATATTAGGGTGAATCAGGACTCAATGGACTACCTGGTATACCAGGAAAGAAAGGGGAACCAGGAGTAGATGGATTACCTGGATCACCTGGACCTCGAGGACTTCCTGGACCTCCAGGTCCTCCTGGACCCCCTTCAACTCCAAGAAGTATTTTTGATGTATGAATGAATATTCCGTAATGTTTTGTTGAAAGAGTCGTCATCTCAAAGCTGAAACTTTGGTTATTTTAATATAATGATTATTGAGATAGTCATAATTTGAAATGCAACAATGTAAAGCACTGGTGAGAAAAATATCCACCTTTTACAAATATTAAATACTAAAATATCATGGTATTAAAATAGTTGTGGTTTAAAATTGTGATAAAAATCTTTTAAACAAAGTGTATTCAATAAATGACAGTGATAACATTAAATGAGTCATGACTTACAATTAACAATCTATTAGACAGAGCCTACTTTATAAAGGACAAGCACCGAAATGTATCTCAGGATGGCTGGTATGGGTATTAACACTTTTACTAATAAAGCAGAGAACAACGTTTCGACCTTTCTGGGTCCAGCTGTTCTGCGATACATTTTTATTTTAAGTGGGTTTCTCATCATCAAGAGGCACTGAAGAAGTTGTGATTCAAACTTTTAATAACAGTTTTTTAGATCGAATGAGTTTGATAAAGGACAGCCACAGCTATATTTTGACACTAAAAGACTTGTAGCTATTAATAACCTTTGAGTTAAAATGTGTTTTACAAACAAGAGGAGTTGAAATATCAAGACATTAAAAGTGTTAGGACATAAAACACTGAGAATGGTTATTTGGATCACGTTTAATTAATAATGTCAGAGTATTAAACAAACTTATGGAACCTGATGAGTTTGATGATGTAAAAAGCAACCACAAGTAAACTTCTGTGTTTACTATAACTTATAAAAAGGTACCTCATGTATAAATATGTGCTATACTGTCATCTAATGCATAAGCATTACAAAATGTACAATATACCGTTATCTATTCTATTAGCAATACAAAATACACACCATACCTTCATCTAGTGTATTAACATTAAAAAAATGACATTTTCTGGTTTTTATCAGTTGGATGCTTCTTTTACTTCTGGATCATATGGTGCTTCTGGAGATGGTATATTTGGATCATATTTAGGAAAACCTGGACCTAGGGGTCCACAAGGTTTGCCAGGAATTAGAGGATTACCTGGACAAAGAGGAGAAAAAGGCCATACTGGAGAAAAGGGAGAGAAAGGAAATCAGGGACCTGAAGGAGAAAAGGTTTGTTCTTATTTAAAAATAAAGAGTAAACCAATGTAACACAACATTTTGAGATCACATGGGACTTATTAGTCCATGTTCTTCACTCACGTTTACTTAAAAAGCCAACCCTTGTCATTCACACACTTATCAAATTCTTCTTCAACATCTCAAGGTAACCCATTAAGAATGCCAACCATCCTGTTAGAAAAATCAAACTGTCTTAGCTGAAGATGGCTCCTACCATGCCAAAATTTATATGCTTCCCTTGGTCCTACTATTCTCACTGTTAAATATGATACATCAACTCTATCAGTTCCCTTTATAATCTTAAACACTTCAGTTAAACCCCTGTAACACTTCTTTCTTTTTCAAGAAAACACAGTTTGAGATATTTCAGTTATTCCTCTTACAACAACTCCTCCTCCATCCTATGCATCATTCTAGTAACCTTTCTCTGAACCATTTCCAACAATTTGATGTCTTTCCTAAGGTATGAAGTCCAAGATTGAGCACAGTATTCTAAATGTGGCCTAACCAGTGACTTGTACAAAGAAATGATAACATCCCTAGACTCTTGTTCAATATTTCTTTAAATATAACCTAAAATCATATTTGCCTTACCACTAGCAACAGAACACTACTTGGATAGCTTTAAAGACTGATCAACTATTACAACCAAGTCCTCTTTCTTTCATGACACTATTAAGGTTATTTTCATTCAGCTGATAATTGAAATTATGATAACTGACTTGCATTATCTTTCATTTATCATAATTGAAACCCATTTATTTATTCAACTCACTAAATGATTTGTAAATCAGCAGCATCCTCTTCACCCAAGATCTTAATATAATCTATAAATTTGGGTACTTTATTGATTATTTCTTCATCTGTCCCTGATGTAAATATAAAAGATCCTAAGATTGAGCCCTGAGATACTTGTGACATTTATCCTGAACTCCATTTGTAACAACCTTCTGTTTTCTTTCATCAAGCTACTCTTCTATCCAATGTGTTAACTTATTAGCTTTATGAGAGTCAATGTAAAAAATTGGCAAATAAATAAAAATTCATGCTTGCATGTTAACCTTTAAGATATATAAGAATTTAAGTAAGCTTTTATATGTTCCAGTGAGGGTGCTAATTTGTAATTTTTCTCAATGGTTCATTTGTTCAAATTTAGATAGCTTCTATCTTGTTATTTTTTTTTTTAACACACTGTACCTCAGAAGTATCCTGTATTTATGTGACAAAGCCCATCTAGTGAGCAGACTAAATCACATGGACACAGTAAATAGACGTATCACTAGTTTGGATTCTATGGAAGTCATTAATGGCAACAAGATATTTAGAATTAAGTGAATTTAAAAAGGAGAGATCATAAGCTACTTGAAGGTTGTAGTCATGCATATAATGTAGTGGATAAAACCATTTTCAACAGTACTAATATGTGCTGGTACAATGTTCAAGTAATTTAACAGTACAGTAAAACTATGAGAAGCAATCACTTGAAGGTATCTTTATAACTTTACCCCAGTTAATGTACCCATGCTTGGAGGGATGCTATCTGAGAGATGTGTGCATGATTCATGATTTAGGTATGTCATCTCCGAGATTTGTTTGTTTGTTTTGAATTTCGTTTAAAGCTACATGAGGACTATCTGCACTAGCCATTCCTAATTTAGTGGTGTAAGACTAGAGGGAAAGCAGCTAGATTTTAATGGAGAATGGCTTTGTCTCTTTGTACTTGGATGCTGATTTCTCATAGTTGAGACAGAATTTGTCTAATTGAATTTACTCAAACCAGTCACTACTTAACACTCTGATAAAGTGTTTTTAACAAAGCTGACTAGTATGCCACGTAGATTTTGTGCTCAATGTAAAGTTTATATTAAAGTTGGTGATAAAGCCCTTCATTGCTCTGGTGAGTGTCAAAAATGGTATCATTTAAGATGTAAGAACTTAACTGAACAGGATTTGGAATATTTAAATGAAATTGGGAAAAGTTATGAATGTGATTTTTGTATGAGAAAAAGAAAGTTAAGCCTAAATAGTGAAACTCCATTAAGAAGGACTGTGTCCATTTCGTTAGAGGGGGAGACAGTGAATCTTGTTGAGAATAGTGAGCTTGATTTAAATATGGGGGAGGCAGATATGAAGTGGCTTAAGACAAAAGTTACTGAAATTTTGTCAAGACTTGATGACTTTCACTTAATTAAAGTAAAGGTCGAAGAATTAGTGACTTCCTTTCAATATTATTCAGAGAAGGTAGAAACTATGAGTGAGGATATCACAACTTTGAGAGCTGAAGTTAAGGAGTGTAAACAGGAAAATAAAACATTAAAAGCATGAAAATGAAGAATTGTGGAAGGAGATGGCAAGTTTTCGGAGGAAGATGTGTGAAGCGGAACAATATTCTTATAACTATAATGTTTTGATTGGAGGTATTCCAGAGAAGCCTAATGAGAATTTGCAAGAAGTTGTTGAGAAGATTACAACTACTTTTGGGGTTGACTGTGCTCCTACAGATATTGACACTGTTCATCGTATAGGAAAGAAAACAACTGAAAATAAGAGTCCGAGACAGATTGTTGTTAAGTTTTGTCGTAAGCAAATTAAATTTGATCTGCTTAAACTTAAGAAAACTAAATTTCGCTCTCTTAATACTAATGATATTAAGGTCTGTAATGAATCTTATCCAGTTTATGTTAACGAACATCTCTCCCCATATTATCATGATATTTTCATGCAAGCAAAACGAAAACAGAAAGATCTTGGCTATAAATTTCTTTGGGTATCGAATGGTAATATTCTTATTAGGAAATCAGAAACTACTCAGCCCATTGTTTTACGTTGCTTGATTGATCTTAATAATTTATAAATGCTGCAATGGCTGATGATTTTGATGATATTGTTGGTGTTACACCAACTTTGTCTTCTCTTTCTGATTTACCAAATGTTTTTCTGTTGGTCATTTAAATTTAATACATGTTAATATTCGAAGTCTTACTCAAAATTTTGACCAATTTCTTGTTTTTTTACAATCAAGCGTTGTTAAATTTCATATAATAGCTTTTTCTGAAACTTGGTTTGTTGAGGATGGATTTGTTTCCTTTTCGATTCCAGGTTACTCCTTTTATTCTTCATCTTCTGGTCTAAATAAGGCTAGTGGAGTGGCAGTTTTGTTAAATTTGAGATACTGACTATGATAAAAGAAGTACAGTACATTAAGTCTGATGCTTTAATTTTATTTTGTATGATTCAAAATAAGAAATTTAATCTCTTTGTTGTTTATCGATCTCCTAGATTGCCTGTATTGAAATTTATTGATGAGCTTTCATTAGAATTGAATTTATACAAATATGATATTAATATACTTGTTGGTGATTTTAATATAGATGTTTTGGCATTTGATGATGTTTGTTATAAGAATGCATATTTTAAGTTTTTGTCTGAGAACAATCTTCGTATTATTATTTCTTCTCCTACACGGATAACCAATGTTACTAATTCTTGTATTGATCATTTTTTAATTAGTGGAAATACTGTTAAAAATTGTTATTCTTATATTGTTGAGAGTTTTTTGACCGATCATTTTCCAATTGTTTTATGTATAGACATTTTATCGGATCTAGAACATGTCTCAAATGTTCAAAAGATTAAGTTTAATGAATTGAATTCTTGTTTGAATTTTTCAGATTGGTCCTGTGTTATGAATTGTTCTGATGTTAATGTTGCTTATGATAATTTTGCTGAAGTGTTAACTGATTGTATTCAAAGTTGTACTACTACTGTTTCTGTGTCACGAAAGTTTAGAAAAATTAAGCCATGGATTACCAGTGAATTGGTTTTGTTAATGATTAAAAGAGATGAGTTAAAAAAGAAAGTACATCAATTTCCTGATGATATTTATCTAAAGATTAGGTTTAAGTGTTTAAGGAATTATGTTGTTAGCTTGACCCGTAAGACTAAATGGACTTATTATCATAACCTGTTTAAGAATGCTAAAACTATTAAACAGAATTGGAATATTGTTAACTCTATTATTGATGTAAAAAAAAAAAAAGAAATTTTGTAATTTTGGTACTACTGATTTATCTGATTTGAATTATTTTTTTGTTAATGTTGCTAAATCTACTTGCTCCAATCCTAAATTTTGTTCTCAGGGCATGCCTCCTGCTCCTTCTTCTTCTTGTTATCTATATCCTGTTACTGTATCTGAAACTATGAATAATATTTTCTCCTTATCAAATTCAGCTTCTAATGGTGTAGATGGTGTTTCGGTTAAGATTTTGAAAGCTAATGCTAATCTTTTGCACCAATTTTGACTTTTTTAATTAATTTATCTTTTACTCAAGGGAAGTTTCCTAATGCTTTAAAGTTATCATTGGTCATTCCTATTTATAAATCTGGTAATATTTCTGATTTTACGAATTATAGACCTATTTCCTTATTAATACATTTCTCTAAACTATTTGAAAAATCTATGAAGATTAGAATTTTATCATTTCTTGATAGACATTCAGTTTTGTCTCCTTCTCAATTTGGCTTTTCGCCTGGGCTTGGAACGGAGGTTGCTGTTGCTAAACTTGTGGGAAGTATTACAGAAGCTTTGGATTCTGATCTTCATCAATTGCTGTTTTTCTTGACTTAGCCAAAGCTTTTGATTCTGTTAATCATAAAATATTGTTAAATAAATTATCTTATTATGGTTTTAGAGGCATTGTTTTGATTGGCTTTTTTCTTACTTTCACAATAGAAAGCAATCGGTTTGTATCCATAATAATTATAGTGATTGGCTTACAATTAATGTTGGAGTACCACAAGGTTCTGTTCTGGGCCCTTTATTATTTCTCATTTATATAAATGATATTCTTTACCAACAGTTTTTTTGGAGATATCCAAGCCTATGCCGATGATATTGCTGTTGTTTATAGTAAGCCAAATCTAATTAATGAAGCCATTATTTCTAGTGATCTTAATAAAATTAAAATTGGCTTTTCTGTAATGACTTATCCTTAAATATATCTAAATCTTTTCTTCTTCAGTTTAACCTTTATGGTGTCATTCCAGCTTTTCCTTCTATTTTTTATCACTCTAGTGATTGTTATACTTACCCTAATTGTAAGTGTCCCAAATTGACTCAAGTTTCCTCTGTTAAATATTTAGGAATTATTTTAGATCGAAAATTAAATTGGCAATTTCATATTAATTCTTTAGTTAATAAATTAAAATATAGTTCTATGCTAATTTTGAACTTAGTCATTGTGCTCCTTATCATATTTTGTTAAGTGTATATTATGCTCTCTTTCAATCTTTCTTACAATATTGTATTTCAATTTGGGGTGGCACATATAAGACTTTTTTAATTCCTATTCACAAGTTGCAAAAAAGTGTTTTCTCTCTTTTTTTTACTCATAGGCTTGATACCGATTTCAGTAAATTTAACTCCCCTCTTTCATATGATAAACTTTATTTATATTTTTTAGCTTTATCTACAATGCATGTTTCTTTTAATAGGCCTTTTAAAGTCACTTCATATTTTACACGACTTCAATCTTTTTTTCCAATTAATGTACCCACACCACATAAAACAGTTACACTTCATCAATATCTTTATTTGGCACCTCGTATTCATAATTTTATTCCTTATAGTATAAGATCTTCTATTAATCGTGTTAATCAAAAGAAATACTTAAAACAATGGATCTTAAATACTGATGATAATATTCTGGGAACTTTATATTGATTTTGTAAGCTTTGATTTTACTTTATTATGTGTTTAACCATCACAGGACGAGTTAACTCTTTGTTGATGGTTTTATATTGATATTTGATTTTTTGTGTCTAATTTATTGCTTAATAAATTTATTATTATTATATTATTATTATTTTTAATAGATTAACACCATACTGATTAAATTATTACCAAAGTTTACCCAGCCATTTGAGTTTAACCTAGAAATCAAGTTGAAGAAAAATTGAATTTTTGTCGGCATCACATTTGTTTTATTGAAATATATGATCTAGGTTTCTCTATGTGTTGTATAGGAGCTACTTCAGTGGTTCGTTTTGTTTTTTCGAAATTTGTGTCTAAAATATTCATCTGTCTAATCAGCTTCTCAAATCTTGGCTTTTTGTAGTCACTTGTGTGTGTTTTAGTATTTTTATTTATAAGAAGTCACACATGATAAAAGAAAATTAACATCAGTTAATAGGGCACAGTTTGAATAAACTGAATTCTCAATGTGTTGTATAATTAAAAGGGAATGGCATTGCATACAATATGTTTTGTTTTATGGCAGGAAACATGTTTTATATGTTAAAATCTGAAAAATATCACACCATCACATATTGGTTTGGTTTTATTTGAATTTCATGCAAAGCTACATGAGGGCTCTCTGTGCTAGCTGTCCCTAATTTAGCAGTGCAAGACTAGAAGGAAGGCAGCTAGTCATCACCACCCACTGCGAACTCTTGGGCTGCTCTTTTACCAATGAATAGTGGGATTAATTGTAACATTATAATGTCCCCATGGCTTAAAGGGCAAGCATGTTTGGTGTGGCAGGGGATTTGAACCCGTGATCCTCATGTTATGAGCCGAGTGCCATAATCTCCTGGCCATGCCAGGGCCCATCAAATATAATGAAGAAATAGGTATGTTATATAATTTTATTAGAATACCAAAAATAAAGTGGTTTATTATTCTTCATATAAGTATTTAAAACTCCAAAGGTAATACTTATGTGGCACTCAAGCATATGACATATGAAGTTTGTGTGTATGGTAAGTAATATTTATACAGTTACATTTCTGAGTGTGTCTCAAATGTTATTAACGTTTTGTTAGTGCTGCATAAAATTCATGTTTCCTTGTCTTAGGGTTATTATGGAGAACCTGGAGTGAAAGGAGAACAAGGAATTTCTGGATCTGATGGAATGCCAGGACCTGAAGGTCCACCAGGAGAGAAAGGGTTGAAAGGAGAGAAGGTCAAATAAATTATATGGTTACAAAGAAAGCATCTTAAATATTGTTACAATGAAAACATCCTAAATATGGAAATACTTTAAAGTTACAACTTAGGTTTTCAAGACTTTAGATTTATAATTAAAATTTTCAAAACTAAGATAAATGCATAAACAATCTTGCAAATGTACACAAATGTACATCTGTTATTAGTTAAAATATGACATAAACACAAAACAACAATCTTAAAAGATAACAACCTATCCTACTCTCTTTTATTTGTTTTTGTGGTTGAGTTTTTAATAATTTCTCAACAAGTTTTGAAGGGTTCATCAGATTATTTCATCCAAAGTTTGTTAACCATTTTTTACCAACGAATAGTGGGATTGATCGTCACTTATAATTCCCCCATGGCTGAAAGGATGAGCATGTTTGGTGCAATGGAGATTCAAACTTGCAACCCTCAGATTATGAGTCGAACGCCTTAACCCACCTGGTCATGCCGGGCCTTAACCGTCAATAGATGTTTCATATATTTCCTGTTCATCAGTGGGTTTCCATAAATAGACAAAGAAATGTCTGTAATTGTTCAGAGGCCTTGGACAAAGAGCCAATACAACATACTAGTATGATAACTATGCCAGAGAGAAACTGGATGCTTTACATTTAGTTCCCTACTGGTACAGCAGCAAGTCTATTGGTTTACAATGCTAAAATCAGGGGTTTGATTTCCCTTGGTGGGTTCAGCAGATAGCCCGATGTGGCCTTGCTATAAGAAAAACACACACACACTTTACATCTGAATAATATAAAAGAAAAGACTGAAACTACATAATAATAATTTGCCAAGAAGTGTTCTACATCAGAAACAGACATAGTAAATAAAACTCTACTATATGATACATTATAACATCTTCTCTTTTGTAGAAATATCGCATCAGTAAAATACTTTATGAAGCGCTTCAAACAATTAAATTTGTGGTTGTGCCAAGGCTTAAGTTAAATAGAAACCCGTGTTTCCATTATTTTAATAATTTAACATATTTAAGGATACATTTACATATAAAACAACGTTTTTATTTCATTTTCTGACTCATAATCACAGAAGATATGACAATCTATTATGTGTTCTGTGTGAGTTAAAGTATTTTGTGCTACACCTTGAAAAATGGAGTGATTTCTTGAAATGGTAAAGCCAACTTTATAATAATTAAGTCGCTTATGTAGTTAAAGAGATGTGGAATGTTAAGAATAAGGTAAGTATTATTACCTTGAGACATGGTGGAAGACATCTTGAATTGCTCCTTAATAATTCTATTTGTATTTTATTGGATCACTGACCATTACCTTAGTAAACATCAAGTGATGGAAAGTATCAGGGGGTAAATGAAAAATATCTTAAATTGTTTAATTATTTTAGTGGATATTTTTACATCTTTGTCCTCGATTGGATTATGCTGAATCAACTTTACTTGTTGTGTTTTATGACCATTGAGGATAGAACAATGAATAGAATAGTAACCTGTTCTATCACAGTGGCGGTATAATTACAGGACATCCAGTTAATCACTATTTCAATTATAATGTATAGTGTACGTTTAAAACCTGCATGAGTATCCACTATAATTACTTTAGGTAAAACATGTTACACAAGAAGGTGTTACACTTACTTTACATTGAAACGTGTATGTCTATAGTTTGCATTAGAAGGTGTTACTGTTGATGTAGACAGAAATAAGTACATTTAAAGTTTCATTAGAAGGTGTTACTGTTGATGTAGACAGAAATAAGTACATTTAAAGTTTCATTAGAAGGTGTTACTGTTGATGTAGACAGAAATAAATACATTTAAAGTTTCATTAGAAGGTGTTACTGTTGATGTAGACAGAAATAAGTACATTTAAAGTTTCATTAGAAGGTGTTACTGTTGATGTAGACAGAAATAAGTACATTTAAAGTTTCATTAGAAGGTGTTACTGTTGATGTAGACAGAAATAATACATTTAAAGTTTCATTAGGAGGTGTTACTGTTGATGTAGACAGAAATAATACATTTAAAGTTTCATTAGAAGGTGTTACTGTTGATGTAGACAGAAATAAGTACATTTAAATTCTGTGTGAGAACCTGCTGTATGTCCTTTAGATATTAGTGTGTACATCAAATATTTGCATAAGAAGTCACTAAAGTCACTTTAAATTGAGGCATATACATCTAAACTCTGCTCAAGAAGGTATTACAGTCACTTTAAATAGAAGAGCACGTGCATAAGGCTTATCAAACCCATACTCAACAAAAAACTTTCTACTGGGATTTTGAGTAGAGATACTACAACCCAAACTCCTAAACGTGGGATTTATACAGATGAAAACGTGTTGTAGATGAAAAAAAAATTACACATATAAGTAGTATTTATACATTTAAGGTTGAGGATCTGTCATCCAAAGTACAATAAAACAGATGTCTTACTGATCTCCTGGTTTTGTGCCTTCATACGTCTCGTTTATTCAGAAGAATCTTCAACTGTTACAAATACTTTTCTGTGATTTGTGTTAATGTTCCTTTAATGTAAAAAAAGGGATTTGTCTGACACAATCTCCATACAGTAGCTTAGTGTAGAACTGTGATAATTAACCATTAAAACTGAGTTTAACTCCCTGTTGTATACATTTATTCTCACTTTTTATAGGGAGATATAGGTCCACCAGGAACTGGCCTGCCTGGACCACCTGGACCTAGTTTTTCTGTAGAAGAGTTGGAATTACTTGTTGGTCCAAAGGGGCCAAAGGTTTGTGTATCCTAGTTACCTTCTTCTTTAGTTTTTAGTGTTTATAGATAAATAATATTTATAAGAATATGTGACTTGTTTCTGTGTAAAAATATTTATCTTTTGTACATTAGGGTATATTTTCCGAGAGAAGTATCTAAAGATATATGTTTGTTTCTGTGTTTGTTATATTTTATTTCTCGCAAAACTGTACAAATAAAGTTTTTTTTTCAAGACCTTACTTACAAGAGTTAATACCTATCTATTACTCATTATGAAATAACATGGTCTTCTGTGGTTACATGATATTTATTGTTCAGGTAAGGAGTATAATATCTCATGAGTTTAATATTTATGTTTCGTTAAGAAAATGTATACAATTAATCAAAGGAATCTTGAAAGACAAACTAAGGGAGTTTTAAATTTTGTAACTTGCTACAAAATATTAAAAAAATGAGTTGCAATCCTCAGATGAACAAAGTAAAATATTTGCATCTTTTGTTCTTAGGGTGATAAAGGAGAGAGAGGAGAAACTGGTAAGCCTGGATCTCCTGGGGAAGCTGGACTTCCTGGATTATTTGGACTAAAGGTATTTGTAGACAGTTGACATACTTTGGCTTTTTCTTGCCATCCTAGATATCTATCACATCGTTGACTTTGACACTCAACACACATACTTGTGGTTTGAGGCATTCTTCACCAACTGAGTTACAAGCTGGGGCTCATTTGCCAAAGAGAAGTCCTTCATCCCAGTTGTTACTAAACCTGAGACATGCTCCATCAACTAATTTATCAGCTAGGACTCAATTCTCAAATAAAAATCCCTCATCCTTATTGTAACTAATCTTTAGACATGCTCAACTGACTGAGCTATCAGCTGGAACTTAATTCCCAAAGAGAAGTCCCTCATCTTAATTGTAACTAGTCATAGTTAGCAAACAATTGCTTTGAATATTACCAAAGATCAGAGTCTCAATCTTACTGTTTGTCATTGCTCAGTTTTAAAGTTTACATTCATTTCTCAATTAAAGTTTAATTTTGTTTTGAAAATCCAAAGTAAACATTTTGCTGTTAATGCAAGAGATATTTAACTCATAAAAGATTTCACAGCTCATCAACTTATGAATTGTTTAACTCAACAGTGCTTTAACACTTTCACTGTGGCTGGAACATATCTTTCCAAGTGCTCCCACCCCCTGACACTGTGACTGCAACAAGTATCTCTGATTATCGTTCAGAATTGCTGTGTGTGACGTTTGGAAGTAAAATTAATTGGAAAGTGTTTATTAATATCTCATGTAATGTTGATATGTGTTTTCCATTCAGCACTTCAGTAACCATCATGATACCTAAATAGGATGTACAGCAACTGCTTACCAACTATGCCCACATCACGAGAGTGGCGAGCAGTAACCCTAATTACTATGTAAATATGTTTGATCTCTTCGACTCAGAGAGTTTAGAAGGTAGCATAAGTGAGTCAAGTAGCATTCAAATGTGTGATGATGAAGAGGCAATGAGATTAGTGGATGTCAGCTCTCCATCTAGTGATGATAGTCAAAATGATGAACGTGGACTCAGCAGAAGAAGGCATTAATAGCATGAACATTTGGAAACATTTGTCCCAGTGTAAAGGGGTGGAAGTACTGGGAAACCTACAAATGGTTTAATCTCTCTTTATTATATTATAAGTACACCTACATTTGAAAAGGGTGTGAGGTACTTTTTCATTTTAATTATGTACAAGCCATTCTGATGTCAAGATGTTTCATATTTTTCAGGGTGAACCGGGTCCAATAGGATATCCTGGAGAGCCTGGACCAGTAGGTCTCAGTGGAAAACCTGGTCTTGAAGGGCCTGCTGGACCTCCTGGAGCAACTCATGTTGTAACAGTGGATGGTGTAGTCAAAGTGATTGTGAGTGGGAAATATTTATTTAAAGTATAGAAAAGTTAAGACTTTTCTGTTTTGAAATGCAAATAATATAACCACTAGATATCTTTAATTTTGTAGATAAAGAATACTTTATACATGTAAGAACAATATACTTGCTAACAGTGTAATGTAGGATGTGTAGTAAATATCCAAGTGACACAAAGACTAAAATTGGCATTGCATGGATCAGTGATGTTGTAAGAATACACATCTTACTGGTGAACTTTAATAAACATCTTCAATCACATAAGAACATGCTTGTAAGATGAAGAGTAAAGTCCCCCATTGGCTCAGCAGTAAGTCTGAAGACTTGTAACTCTAAAAACTGGATTTTGTACTTGTGTTGGGCACAGTACAGGTAACCTGCCATGTAGCTTTGTGACAATAAACAGACAAGTAGGACTTCACTTTAGGTTTCTTCACAAATCCATTAAGTATTGGTAAACCATACATTAATAGTCTTGATAGTGGGGTAATCATATGTTATAAGTGTGACAACCTACTACAGTGTAAAATTAAAGGATTTAATAACTCTAGGGTAGAGTAATGTAAGGTAACAAATAAAAGGTGATAATGATAACTTGAAGTTGAAGATTAGAAGGAAGAGTCTAAACTAATGATGTTTCACTGATAGTTCTTACTGTCCAAACTCTGACAAGAATAATGACTCTAATACAGTAGAATTTAAGTGTTATGTTTGATACTTAAACTTTAGTCCTTTTGTTTTAGGCTTAAAATTACTGAAAATAAAATTAGTAACAAACTGATAGAGAAAGTGAAATACTTTATTATCAATTAGGGAGAAAAAGGTGATAGAGGGAAACGTGGACGTCATGGGAAAAGAGGAAAACGTGGCCCTAGAGGTCCACCAGGAAAACAAGGACCAAAAGGAGAAATAGGATTTCCTGGATTTCCTGTGAGTTGATATTAAATTATGAGTATACTTGTAGCTATTTTTCTTTTCAAAGACTTCTTACTAACAATTTAAAAAGTTTTTATAGTTTTTCTATTGATAGATAAGCTGTCATAACCTTATTTAATTGGTGAATATTACTTGATGTTTTTACTTTATTGATTGATAAGTTAATGTGGCTTCACTTCACTGGTGAATAGATTGCATGGTGGGTTGTATACACTATATTAAAATGATTTTTGTTGTGCAAATCAGAAAACTTGTGTGAAAATAACAGTCAATATAAAGTCTCAGTGGAATGTATCAGAGTTACATTTTTATATTGTTTGGTATTTTATAGAAAGGATAATGATAACGAAACTTGATCTATTTCAGGAAGAGTACTAGCCCTTTTTGATGCAGAATATTCATACATTCAGGTAATGATAATGTGTTGAGAATGAGGATTTAGGGCTTCTAAGATATGGATATACATTGTATTTAATGGCTAGCCTTGGCAATCAAAGGAATATGGATCAATTTGAGGAGCCAGAACTAACAAGAAAGAGACCTGCAACAAGTCATACACCAGTGATGATAAGCAAAGTACAGTGTCTTGAAACAGATGGATATCCATGAACACAAAAGTCAGTGGCAAAAAATTGTCCACATGCCTCTGGCAACTAGGTTCAGATATAAATTCCATAGAACACCTCTGTAGATTATATTATTTCTTGTTCAAGATAATCTGCCAAACTTATGGCAGTATAATCCCAGGTATTATCCTATCTTGGGGAAAATTCTAGTAAAATTATACTTATGTTTGAAAGGTCATACAAATATGGCACCATCAGTTTCTAGAGCAGCAGCAAATTTGTCTTTCATTTGTAAATTTATTTACGTTGCTGCCTCCAGCTTAAATGGTCATATCCAACATTATTGTAATGAGTGTGTTACTCAGTGTGAGTTTCTGGCTCCGACACAAATTCATCAATCAGTGGAAGATACATGAATCCTTGGCCAATTTGTAAAGATTATTACTATTACCATCACTTTGTGTGTTCGTGACAAAACTCATAATGAGTTGAGTAGTGGCATTCTGAAGCTGGTAATGAGACTATAGGCCATGTAATGACGATTTCTGATTGTCATGTTTGTAGATAACATTAATTATGTGATGTAATTTACCTAATTAGTAGTATAGTAGTTGTCCCCTAGCAGTTTCAACTATGGTCTTCATCACACTTGTGTTTTTTTACACTTGGTTTCACACTTCTTACACTTTACACTTCTAATATTTGAATAGTACTGCCTATCACAAGTGGATAATTCTATCCATGGAAAACGCTCCCCCCCCAGTAGCACAGTGATATGTCTGCAAACTTATACCACTATAAACTGGGTTTGATACCTGTGATGGGCAGAGCACAGATAGCTCTTGGTGTAGCTTTGAGCATAATAACAAAACAAACAAACAAATATATGGAAAATATAAAACTGGAAAAAATAAACGAAATTTGAAATAATCTTCAAAAGAACAAATGTTTCAGAGCTAAAAACAAAGTGAAAGATCTGTCTTTTCAGGCCACATGAAGTACAGAAATTTCTGTTGCGCAGTTACACAATAATACAAGTAAAACAAAACATATTCATAAACTAATAATACATTCCTTTTTGAACTGTACTGAAGTGTAATTTTTTTCAGACTTTATTAAATGTTTGTACTAGCAATTTTTAAAAGTGTTTTGAAAAGCAAAAAATTCTATTTCAGGGAAGACATGGTTTACCTGGGCTTCCAGGACTTAAAGGAGACCCTGGGTTTGGTGAAAAAGGAGATAAAGGAGAGACTGGACTACCTGGTCCACCAGGACCAACAAGATATATTGGAACATTTGGGGAAGATGTGAGTGCCCATAATTTTATTGTGTTCCACTTCTGGAAATTTCCACAATTTGTGTAACAGAGATGTTCACATGAAAGACACAATTTATTCAGATTATAGCAAAATAATTACTAAAAAAGTTAACTTTAAAAGTGTTGCTTATATTTATATCACATTCAGATCTGTAAAGACGGCTGAGAGTATGAAAAATGATTTACATACATACTCATCTAATGTTTCAGAATGTTTTGTTCGATTATGATAATCTGAATCTAAAAACAAAATATATTGATATACAAGTACAGATAATATTAAATATTTTGATATACAAGTGCAGATAATATTAAATATATTGATATACAAGTACAGATAATATTAAAAAATATTGATATACAGGTACAGATAATATTAAATATATTGATATGCAAGTACAGATAATTTTAAAAATATTGATATACAAGTACAGATAATATTAAATATATTGATATACAAGTACAGATAATATTAAATCTTAGTATTTAGGAGTGAATACAATAAAAAAATTAAGACATATAAACCATAAAATAAACTTGATGAAATCAAGACATTAATACAGGGTGTTCAGAAAGTCACTGTGCAGTTTTGTCTGTTAATGAATATATAAGTGCACAGTGAATTTCCGAACACCTTGTATTAGTGAACAATATGGCAATGTAGAAGTTACAAACTGCAAAAAATCTTATTACATTGGTCACAATTTAGAACAGAAAAATTTCAGATTGGTGTTTTATATTGATTACATTTTACACTGGTTGTTTTTTTTAATTTTTACAAATTGCAGCTCTGGGATTATCGTATAGGCCCCCATTGGTTTTTATTAAACTTATTTCAGCAGACTAGTTATGTGATAAATTTGTGGTTTGTAATAACATCTGAGTCACACGTACAAAAGTCTAAAGATGAACATCCTCATAATTGGAATTAAAATTCCTCTAATTTCCATCTGCTGTAATTTCTAACATGTGTTATATAGAAAACGAGTGACTTCTTCCAATTATTTTGATGAATTATTTATACTGAGTACCACGATAAGCACAAAACATAAAATAACTGGATGTATAATATAATTTGTGGGCTGTACCAGTAATTATTGGAATGAAAACTAGTTGGTGACATGAGAGTTAATGTCTATACATTAACTCAAATATATTATGACTAATTTAAAAGACAATGTTTTGAGTAAAGAAAACTTCATCCACCTGTCTAACCATTTTTGAAGATGAAACTGCAGTCTGTTATGCATTTCTTGATTGGCCATAGATCTAAGTGTCAGTCATAACATCATCTTTGACACCACACCATTCTGACCCTCAAACTTTCAGTCAAACTAATATAAAATATTACAGTTCCTATGATGTTATATCCATCTAAAACTAATAAACGTTATTATCTGACCACATAATCACTTAGTTTGTTCAAAGGAAGTCGTGATCAATTCTTAACAACATTAATTTATTTAAAGTTGGCTTTGTCAGTATGGAAGCTCAGGTAATAACATATTTCACAAGAGAGGAAATTTCAGAATTTGCATTATGATACTGCTGTGTTTTAATTTCTTTAATCTTGCAATTTAAATTTGTTTTAGATTTCTTTAAATATTTAATATGCTATTGCATTAGGAAGACAGTTATCAATTTTTGTTTGCTGAATTTTTATTTTTATGTTAGTTTAGTTATCAGTTATTGTTTGCTGAATATTTATTTTTATGTTATTTCAGTTATCAGTTATTGTTTGCTGAATCTTTATTTTTATGTTATTTCAGTTATCAGTTATTGTTGGCTGAATCTTTATTTTTATGTTATTTCAGTTATCAGTTATTGTTTGCTGAATCTTTATTTTTATGTTATTTCAGTTATCAGTTATTGTTTGCTGAATCTTTATTTTTATGTTATTTCAGTTATCAGTTATTGTTTACTGAATCTTTATTTTATGTTATTTCAGTTATCAGTTATTGTTTGCTGAATCTTTATTTTTATGTTATTTCAGTTATCAGTTATTGTTTGCTGATTATTTATTTTTTGTTATTTCCCAAATTACTACTGTAGTTATTATCATTTTCACAGCTAAAATGAAGTATTTGAGATATTTTAAAATTAAACATTCGTAACAATAAGTGTTATCAAAATATAAGTGAAATATCAGGTTCATATCTTGTAGGAAAACAGAAAGAATAATGAATAGAATTAAAACATTAACATTAGTGAAGAGAGAAACACAAGAAATATGAACTGAGAGTAAATTATGATACATTTACATTGTTCAGCTGTGAAACGTATTACAAAACGTTCAGACAGTTTAAAGTTAAACATATTGGTCTGTATGATCAAATTATGAGGAAGTAATAAGTTTTGAATTTCCTTGCAGGATTCTGGAAACAGAATCGGATTTGATGACAACAGTTTAGCTGTCAAAAATATTCCAGGTAATCTGTTCTCTTTGGTCTAAATGTAAAAACGTTTTGTTATTCCTCAGTGAAAATTTCCAGTGACACAGTATGTTTACATTTTAATAACAGTGCTGCATACAAAAAAGCTATTTATTAAGATAGTGAATATAATGTGTATTTCATTCAAATTTTAAAGAGATTTGAAGCTCAGGAAACTTCTTTCTTTTTTCATTTCTTTTTGTATTATTAAAGATATTAATTTGGATTTCTGAGTATAACAAATGTTTCAAGAACATTATAGTTATTCACTAACAAATTAAAAAAAATATTAGATATTAAAGAATTTTTGAAATTTTTTTATTATTATTATTAAAACGTATATTATTATAAGAATCCTGTTAGAAGTTAAATTTTGTTGGAAACTCTTTTCAATGATATAAATGTTTAATCTTGTACATTTATAGGGCCAAAAGGAAGTAAAGGAGAAAAAGGTGTGCCTGGTCCACATGGTCCAGAAGGACCACCTGGACTTCCTGGACCCATAGGTCAAAGAGGACTTCCAGGAATTCCTGGAGAACATGGACAAAAAGTATGGGTTTTATTTATTTTTATTTGGATAAATTAATCCAGATTTTCTTCAAGAACCCATGAAAAGTACTAATCATCAATAATATAAGAACATTTTAATATTTCCTTCCAAGGTTATATTTATCAAATTTCACTTTGTCTCAGCTTCATTTTTTATACTGAATAGTAACTTGTTGCTAGGTTTATGGTTACTAGATATAAATGTGTTTTTATTAATTTCAAAAAAATGAGTTACTTGGATCTCTATGAAAGTCCATTTACTTCCACAACCATGCCACTTGCATCGTTTTTGTTCCAACAAGAGGAATATTTTACTTTGTAATAAATAACCCAGTCTTGAAATAAAAAAACAACAAGAAAACCTTATTTTCGACAAGGATTTACAATTCAAATGTTTGGTTTGTAAAATATGTAATAACTTTTTGTATTGTGATATAATACACGTGTATACAAGTAAGTGTTTCTGCCTTGATGTTACTTTAAAACAAGAAGAACAACTTAAGGATAAGCCTCATGAACCACTCATATAGCCCTTTACAAACTTAAAGTACTGTGAATCATAGCTGCATGGCATGGCTTTGACAACATATTGTGCATAACTCATATGTGATTGACAAGGTACATAACCGTAAGACAATGTTACTCAGTTATGAGTGACATGGGAGCAAAAGTGTTAAACATTATTGGTGTAAGACTAGGATGGATATTAGGAGCTCTGTGGTATATGGTGTATTTGTTGCATAGATAAGTATGAAGTACTGGAGAATAGGGATTATTGAATAAGTTCATATATGTTTAATCACTTAAGTATATTTACACCATGGCTTTTACTACGAGTATATATATACAAGCATACTGTAAATCAAAGACTTACTTAGGCTTTCAAATACTTTATGAAAATGTAAATTTAAGTAATAGTAATCTTGGTTATTAATTTTTGGATAATTTTGAATCATATTGAGCAAATTAACTCAATTTGTTGAAGGTATACCATAAGCTGTAAAAAGTTACTTTTGGTAGGTTCCATAAATACGTTCTACTGGCTGAAGACATTTTCAATATTGATTGCCCACATTTACTCAACTGTTCTAGTTTTAACTAAATGAACTCCAAGGGTTTCACTTTTGACTTGGGTTTATAACAGTAACATATCTCACTAGTTAAGCCTTAACCTAGCCTAATCTATCTCATTAATTAATCTTTAACTTAAACTAATCTATGTCATTAATTAATCTTTAACTCAAACTAGCCTAATCTATCTCATTAATTAATTCTTAACAAGGACATAATTATAACATAGTGTGATCTTCAGAAGTCCAGCAGAGAAGTCAAAAGTTCCCAAAATTCTGTTTTCAAAACTGTTAAACAAAGAATAAATTGAACATTAATAGTAATGGAAAACAAACTAACACAAGCGTATTTTTAAACAGAAAATCCTTTAATAACAAACACAGTATTCTGTTAGTAAAACTGACCAGATTTCTTCTTGTGTGTTGTCTGATTCCTGGAGCTGAGAAAAGCAAGAGGACAAAGCCAAGAGACAGACCTACGAAAATATCTAATTTAAACAGCCTGACAAAACAATGCCAGGTATCCTACAAGCATATAGGTTATATGTTTCAACCAATGGTCTTGCATGCAACCTTACGTCAAGTTGTACAGGTGTCTGTATTGTTTTGTTTGGATAGACTACCTTTCAATAAGTCCATACAGAGATTATAGCTTGAGAACTAAGAACAAACATTGCAGTACTTAGTTTTTACCTATGTAGGAAGATTAACATATATTTAAAGTTCTGAGACACCTGGTTAATGAAAGTGTCATAACTATACACAAATATTTCATGGAAATTTAGATACAAAATATGTGATTGTGACTGAATAAAGTTAAGTAATATCAGTTACGAAGTACAAAATTTATGAGTATTTCACTCACTAAAACAGTAGCATAACTTACTAATTAACCATTAACAGGGGGTTGAGTTGGCTCTTTGGTAGAGCTCTGGGTTTTGTGAGAGCCAGTTTCAAACTTATGTGATACCACAAAATATTCTCCACACTTTAAGCTGTGGGTACATTATAAGACTGAGTGTTGGGTAATAGGAGGTGCTACTGGCTGGCTTATTTCACTATGGTTAGTAGTTCAGAATTAGGGATAGCTTCAGCATAACTACAAATATATACCATTCACAAGTAAATCTTACTTTGTGTATAAAATAGAAAAACCTTTAAATTACAAGTGCAGTCTAAAATATTTAATGTTGAAGTTTTTTTTCAGTCAGTGTCATTTTGTTATCTTATATTTTACTTATTTTTCTTTCATGCTGTCTCTCAAATGGTGCAAAAGCAAATAAAGGTCTTGTTTGTGTATGTTAATATTACTCTAAATACAATGATTAAAAAGAGTGATCCTACTAAACATAATTTCTGGGTGTGGGCTATATCTAACTTACATAAAAGGCAGTGTGTATCACATCACACCTTTTTTTCTTGTAATAGGAGAAGCCATAAAAGCCAAAATGCATTTATTCAGGTATAAATTACTCTCTGCCCATTATGGTTTTAGTGACAGGGGTGAAAGGGTGTCGTGAAACCTTATAAGTGTAGTAAGTGTTAGTATAATGAGCGTAAAGTAAAGACATAGGATAAGATCACCTAGTTTAGAGCTAAGTGCATAAAATTTATCATGAAAGTAAAAATACTGATTTCATTTTACACTTAAATTGTTTTTTCACCTGAGCTGTTTTCTGTTTTATCACCAATGTGTTGAATAAAAACAAACCTTTTCAATGGTGTTTCTAAATTAAGAAATCAACAAATATTTTTCCAGTTTTGTTGTCTCTATATTTCATTTTATACTTTCAGCACATAGACTAACAAAAAATATTAGTTTATACTTTTGTTGCTAAGTGATATGACATAAAAGTCATTGTTTGGAACATAACGTTACCAAAAAACACAGAGTTTTCTATATATCAGAAGTTGTTAATCTAACTGGTTTTTACCAATAATTATTATATGAATATACCACAAATTAATTTCATGAATTATCTTAATTTTAATTGGTTCATAAAAGGATTTACCAACCTTTGTTTGCCTCAACTGCACTTTTCTGCTTCTTTGCTAGATTTTGCAAAATTTATTTATTTCAGTTAGCTATGAAATGTGAGGTTATGGTGTACTATGGGGGTTGGGTGGATAGTACTTGCCCCATCATTTTTAATGGGCTATATGCTAGTTAAATAATAAATCTGATAATAACAAGTAATCTTTTATTTGTCAAGGGTAACCCTGGACCTCCCGGACCTCCTGGCCAACCTTCATCTCGAGACAAATATGAGAAATTTATCCCAGTTCCAGGGCCTCCCGGACCCCCTGGCCCAATAGTGAGTTTATACTTAACATATAACTATTGAGAATGAAGCAGTATTTTAACATTTTTTTACATTTTAACACAGCAATGTTATATCTTTATTTTTATCAATACATTTTAGACAAATCTGGCCCTAATCCTTCAATACATCACTGACAGTAAAATAAAGTAAATATTGCAGTATATTCTTCTATACTTTGATAACAGTTTACTGAACGTTTTTACAGTATGAGTTTAGTAATGAACAGTGAAATATTATCATGGAAGTAGAACAACACGAGAAGACAAATGATAAAAAAATATTAGTCTGTAGAACAAACTTTTCTTTAAGATTTGTTTTTTCCAAAA
>NC_134831.1:118043149-118112461 GCF_004210375.1 Tachypleus tridentatus
ACAAAATTAATTCATTTGGTTTGTTTTGAATTTCGTGCAAAAAAAAGGACACACGGGCCATCTGCTTTGGCCACCCCTAATTTAGAATATAAGACTAGAGGCAGCTAGTCATGTCCTGGCAACATCTTGGACTGCTCTTTTTACTAAACGACACAGTATTGCTTTCTTTAAATTTTACTATGCTCGACACTTCACACATGCGACACAATCTTGTTTTCTATAAATATTGTGATTGACTAAAACATTATAGCACTCCCATGGCTGAAAGGTGAGTATGTTTTGGTGTTTCAGGGATTCGAAACCGCATCTAAGTGCAGTTCAGTTGCCTCAACCACTTGGCCGTGCCGAGGTCCCTATTACTGCTGTCTCACTGGGAACATTAACTAATATATATGAGGTTGTTTAACTTTTAAATTTGGTATATCTAAAATCACTTACTGACAAGTTTTTATTTTATTTTAATATTTTACTAAACACACCACCCAGTAGCCAACAGTACGACTGAGGACTTACAATGCTAGAATCCTAGATTCGATACTCGTAGTGGGCACGTTGTGTAGCTGTAGGCTTAATAACAAACAAACATTATTAATCGTCTGAGTTTAATATTGTTTGTCACATAGTGAGTCAGTAGTAATTATAGCACTGATTTCCCTAATTGGACAGAGTGTAGTTTTGAAGTAAAAAACAACACTAAGTGTAATAATATTATTTTATTTAAATCAGAGTTGTGTTTCATGACATTCATAAAACGAACTAACAACAGATAAACATTTAAGAAAATTTGAATGAAATTGAATACTTGTAATTAAAATACACATTATGTTATCCGTGGCTTTTAATGCGTTGGAGGCATGGCCAGTTGGTTAATGCACTCAACTCGTAATCTGAGGGTCGCGGGTTCGAATTCCCGTCCCACTATACATGCTTTCCTTTCAACCATAGGGCGTTATAACGTGAGGTAAGTCCCACTTGTTGTGAAAGAGTAGCCCAAGAGTTGGCAGTAGGTGGTGATAACTAGCCGCCCCCTCTAGTCTTAAACTGCAAAATTAGGGACGGCTAGCGCAGATAGCCCTAGTGTTGGTTTGCGAAATTTATAACAAACCAAACTTACGCGATGAAGCATCTATCTTTTACTAGTTGACTTCCATAACTGTTTTAACACTGTAGGATTTCATGCTATAAAATTCCTTTCATCGTGTATTTAGTCTCTTCGATGCGTGTAAATCTTGTCTTATTACAGCAATTCGTATTTCACATTTTGAACTCTACTGTAAATCTTGTCTTATTACAGCAATTCGTATTTCACATTTTGAACTCTACATTCTACCATTGTTCCATATCACGTCATTACATCACTGACATAAAATGCCAGCCTGTTTTCTAAATAGGAATCAGAAACCCTGCTTAATCAAAGCCCCTTTTTATAGAAGCTACGGTCTAATCCCTAATGTAAACTTACTACGCTAACTCTTCTTCTGCTAAGTACATCTTCCAACTAACACACATCCTTCGGAGGATTTATGATCATTTTGAAAGCCTCGTAAACCGTATTTTATGGAAGCTCATTTCTCTAATCTCACAAACCAGCCTCCTCTCAATAATGTACCAACACCACAGCAGAGCCCACTATAAAGGCCCAAGCTGCCTTAGTAATCACATAACAGATTGGAAGGTTTTTATTTTACATCTAATTAGCTGTGGAAAAATACAGAAAGCTTGTTTATCAAGCGCCTTACACACTTTCCTTTTATTTTCTTCAGTATTTACTTGGAGCTTTAAGAAGAGACATACTGAATGAACTAACCCTTAGGCGAGTTGATGAGTTTGTGTAATGAATTCACTTTAAATGAACGCCCTGAAATACAGGTAAATGATAAGTTCGTCCTAAGTTAACTTAGGACTAAAAGTAACAGCTGAGAGTTTGAGAGTATGGTTTAACTAATATCACTCTATTCTGTGTTTTTCTTAAAGGAATGATTTAACCACAAATTGAATGTTTTCCACGACTGGATATGGCTGGATTTAATTATCTAAGCCAACAATGCATTCTTTCCAATGTTATAAGAAAGTTCATAACTTAAGAAAACAATAAATTTCTTTAACCACCCGATGTAGAAAAAAAAATTAAATCAGTAATGAATATTTACTATGCTCTGATGAAGGCGTAATTTAAACTAACAACGAATACATTCTATATCCTACTTAGGACATATGTTAGTGTACAAACTAACACCTTCCTCAGCCTGATAAGGGCATATAATTGAAAATAATCAGAACCTTTAACGGCCTGATTTAGCAAACAAAAGTCCATTCTGTAATCTGATGAGGGAACAATTTAAAGTAACAAAGAATCCCTTCCATTCTTCGCTGATAGTCCCTCGCTGGAACAGCAGTGAGTTTAGGGATTTACAACCCTAAAATCATGGGTTCAATTCCTCCTCGGTAGACACAGCAGATTACCAGATGTGGCTTTGCTATAAGGAAAATACTATTTGCTGAGAACATTTCTTTAAGCACAAACTAAGTCCCTCGTGCGTCCAGATGAAGGTATACTTAAAGTATGGTTTGGTTTGTTTTTAATTTCGCGCTACATGAGGGCTATCTGCGCTAGCCGTCCCTAATTTACCAGTGTAAGACTAGAGGGAAGGCAGCTACTCATCACCACCCACCGTCAACTCTTGGGCTACTCTTTTACCAACGAATAGTGAGATTGGCCGTAACTTTATAATGCCACCACGACTGAAAGGGCGAGCATGCTTGGTGTGATGGGGATTCGAACACGCGACCCTCGGATTACGAGTTGAGTGCCTTAACCACCTGGTCATGCTGGACCCTACATTAAAATAACAGTGAATCCCTTTCAGAACAAAGAATTCCTTCAATAGCCCGAAGGGGGCACAATCAAAAGGAAAAATTAACACCCGTTTAATGGTCTGATTAAAAGCATCAAAATATTTAACCTACGGTCTGAAAAGGGCACACTTTAAAGTAAAAAGTCGAATGCCTTCCGCAGTTTGTCGAAGGCATAATTTGATGTAACAAAGAATTAAAAGAAAATTATAACAAGTTTGTTTAAATTAGAAGCCATCTTTTCCTTATAAAATGTGTCTGCGCAATTCCGTACCCCAACTTTATTGATTTGTGTTTTTCTAACAATCATTAATTTTCAAATAATGTGTGAATCCATAAAATATGGTATTCTGCACGCGTAGATGTCCAAAGAAGTAATGTGTTAGTTAAATTCTACAATATTCTTCATTTGTGCTTTTTATCAATTTTTAGTCTAGATTTTATCGTGATGTATAAACAACTTTCTCTTCGTAAGAAGAAAAGTCTGAAAATTATGATGGATACATTCTTTGTGTTGTAAATATGATTTTTTTAAACATAACTAACTACTGTGAACTTAAACGATGTGCACTTGGATTGTTTGCTTGTTTTGAATTTTGCGCAAAGCTACATGAGGGCTATCTGCGCTAGCCGTCCCTAATTTAGCAGTGTAAGACTAGAGGAAAGACAGCTAGCCATCATCACTCACCGTCAACTCTTGGTCTTCTCCTTTTTTATCAACGAATAGTGGGATTGACCGTACCATTATAACGACCTCACTGCTGAAAGGGCGAGCATGTTTCGTGCGACGGGGATTCGAACCCACAATTCTCATATTACGAGTCAATGTTTAACTTAATGTGCAGTTGATCAAATTCCACTCGATTTTAATTGATTGATGCGCAGTTTTAAGTTCCCTAATGTGCTCTTTAGAAACGAAAATCTCTGACTTCCTAATAAAAAAACAGTTAAAATTCTGATTGGCCAGGAGGAACTTGGATGTAAGTGGAGCCTTTTGATTAAAATCGGTTCAGAACCAATCACAACAACGGTTACAAACTGTAGTTCAATAAAAGAATAAGTTAATATTCTGGTTGGTCAGGAGGAAGGCGGTAAGAGTTTCTCCTGTTTACTACCTTGGATGTAGATGGATCTTTACTATTTAAAACAATGCTTGACAGATTTTCCTCAACCAATCACAGCACTTGATACAAATCGTATCAGGAACGAACCAATGTGTAAACACGTAGGTAAAGCCTAAATTCCGTTTGCATCGAGTTATGTTACACACGTCTCAAAATAAAAATTGGTCGAATTCACATTTCCGGAGAATATTTTTATCTTTTCCAGTTTTCCTTTAACAAAGTTAAAGTTTGTTCTGTTACAAGAACTGAAGCAAAAACAATAAAAACTTTGATCTGAAATAAACTTACTTCATAATCTAAATGTTTCCCAACTTTCGTCCAGAGGCTCGGCATGGCCAGGTAATTAATTCGACTCATAATCTGAAATTCGCGGTTTCGAATCCCTGTCACACCAAACATGCTTTTCCTTTCAGCCGGAAGGGCGTTATAATGTTACAGTCATTCCTACTATTCGTTGGTAATATAGTAGCCCAAGAGTAAACGGCGCTCACTAAACCCAGATGTCACATCGAATTTACAGTTAGTAAATAACACTTAAATGTTATTTAACGGAATTTCAGTTTTATTATTTTTTAAATTATGACAGCGTCATTACAGTACTAACTATTAAAATTAATGCGAAATTATTTTTCTGGATTATTTTTTAAACAATGCAGGTTTTTCTTTTAACTAACAATTATAGTAAATTGTCTAAATAGTACAGTTATATTATATGGACACTATTAGGATCTAAGATAAGTAATGAAATATGACTGAGAAACTGGGGGTGATATATTTTAACAATTTTAGAGCCAACTACGTCATTATAATGCATGTCGCTACGGATAGCATTGCTCTATGTAACTACCGTGACAGTTTAACATTAGACATTTTAACAATAGTCCTGCAATTGAAAGCTCTTTTGTCAAAAGCATATCATCAGTCCCTGCACATTTTCAATAAACCATCTATTGTGCGAGGGTGTGATTTCCTAGCACTCATTTCAGTAACTTGATCACTTAGAAATCATCCATGAGGATCGTGTCCAGTGACTTGATTTATATGGCATGGTTTATATTACCATGAATCTACGTTTCATCCTTCAGCTGTTTGAGGTACAAAACGATTGAAAGGACATGTTTTGGAAGTAACTTGTGTACACGTGGCTTGCGTATTTCTCTCCAGACAGAGATCCATCTTGATTACATTGCATATTGTTATCTAGAGCACGCGGACGGTTTTTCTACTGCCCTTTGCCTTTAAAGATTTCCCTTTATTTCAAGATGCCGCATTTTGCTTTCCATAGCTGAGGTACAATTTGTTGTAGGTCTCTTTCTGGTAATTCTGGCGCCCCAAGTTAGTCCATAATATTTCGTTTAGAATGCTACTAATAACAAGGGGTATCTATGTCTTTGAAGTTCTAACTCTTTAGTGTGAGTATATGAATATTTTGCGTTCTATAGAATTGTTTCCTTTCCAGTTTTCAGTAGCATCACATCACCTATGAAATCAGAGAATTTATCAAAAGGTAGTTCTGATACATTCAGCGTCACTGCAACCTTACATCGATTGTTGTAGTCACATGAGTTGTTAACTTGCATGCATTCAAAATCGTTTTACTATAATGTACTCAACTTTCTTTGTAAACATTATCAAAATATTACGTGATTTTGTAAAAACAACTTCATGTTAAAAGTATGAAGGTGGTTTTGAGCAAAAAAAAACCTTTGGTTAAAAAGTGTTAAAGTTGTTTTCTGAAGACAACTTGAAGTTAAAATAGTGTGAATATAATTTTTTTTAAACAACCTCAGGTTACAAAAGGGTATTAGTGGTTATGAGAAAACGACCCCAAGTTAAAAAGTGTGAATATAATTTTGTGAAAACGACCCCAAATTAAAAAGTGTGAATATAATTTTGTGAAAACGACACCAAATTAAAAAGTGTGAATATAATTTTGTGAAACGACCCCAAGTTACAAAGTGTGAATATAATTTTGTGAAACGACCCCAAGTTACAAAGTGTGAATATAATTTTGTGAAAACGACCCCAAATTAAAAAGTGTGAATATAATTTTGTGAAACGACCCCAAGTTACAAAGTGTGAATATAATTTTGTGAAAACGACCCCAAATTAAAAAGTGTGAATATAATTTTGTGAAACGACCCCAAGTTAAAAAGTGCGAATATAATTTTCTGAAAACAATCTCAGGTTTAGGGACTATTAAAATGGTTTTATGGAAACACCTTAAGGTAAAAAAAAAATAATTTTGTGAAAACGACATCAGTTTTATAAAAGCTGAAGAGTTTGTTGTTGTTTTTTAAATGCATGTGAGCTAAATACAATGACAATAAATGTATAGAAATCATCCATTAACATAATCTGTGTACAGACTGACAGAGTTAAGACGTGCTTGGAAAGGTTTTAACAGGTTAAACATTGAAGTTTAGCTAGTTTTGCTGTTTTGAGTTATGTACATATAATGTGCTTAATCACTCGTATATGTTGTTATACAACATTAATTTTCTCCTAAGTCAGATTCCCACAGTTTATCAGGAACTCACTGATGAGGTGTTCCGTTTCACAGATCTCAATAAACAGATCTTTTTTATCAGAAAGTTGGTATGATTATGGAGGTTTAAGTAAACGATCCAATTAGAAAGAACATTAACAAATACATTGAGTTTGTACTGGTATAACGTTATCAAGTACAACATGGTAGCAAACGTGTCACGTACACAAAACTTCGACTGACTTTACTGGAAAACCTTTTCCACTCTTTCAGTTAATTGTTTCTAAAGTTTCGGTGTAAATGTCTTTCCTAGCCAAGAAGACATGATACAAAAGAATGGCTTGACGTTTCGTGTAATTATTTAGCCAACTGCTACAAATATGATACAAAAGACCCCTCGGTGTGGATTCCTGTACGTGGTGAAGGGACCTCCCAGGGAAGGTTTTGTTCTTTCAGTTTACCTCCTCTGGGAACTAAATATCCACCCACGTGTTTGGTGTGTGTGGTGACTCATGAAGGGGAGAAGAGGATCCTGATGGTTGAGGGGTCCAACCCTAACACTATGGCCTTGAATTCCTGTAGACGGGCGGCCTTGGGGTGGCCCCCCCCTTGGCTTAATCGGCTGGTCCACTCGGATTAGGGTATATGAAGTACCAATGTTGGATGTTCTCAACAGGTATTGTTGATATTGTATCCGATGCTGGTGTTTGGGTATAGTGCTCACGAAACCCTGGTGTTGCTGCAGTGTCCTTGTTTGACATTGCAGTGCATCCCTTCATAAAGCTCCATCGTGGGTGGGGTCAGCGACCACTGAAAAATTCCTTTTTTTATTATGAATACTCCAAATAATAACTTGAATAAAATAGTGAAAAAACAGTTCATAGGTAAACGATCACGTCTTGAAGATTCTGAGCAGCGATCTTCAACATCTGTAACACCTGTTGTACCTCATTTTCGTATCCTACATTTTCTTTCAGACAAACATTTAGGGCAAATGTCTCCCTTTTTCATTCATGAGTGACCAGAGAGACTTGCTGGCTCTTCAAAGTCAGTAAAAAAGCTTCGATCTGGTGACATATTGGTGGAAGCATCCATATCTCAACACATTGAACTTCTCTTGCATTTAAAGGCAGTTGAGGATATACCTATTGAGGTTAGACGTCATGCTACTTTGAATTCATCACGAGGAGTTATTGTTGAGAGGGATTTGAAGAACATCCTAGAGTCAGAGATTCTCTGGTTTCTCTACTCAAGGAGTTTCTGCAGTGAGGCGTATCTACACTCGCAAAGATGGAATTACGATGCTGACCAATGTCCTCGTTCTGACATTTACATCACCACGTCCACCAGCCACCGTCAAGGCAGGTTATCTTAATTGCAGGGTACGGGCATACATTTCAAAGCCTCTCCGATGTTTCCAGTGTCAGCGGTTTGGTCACTTGAAGACATCTTGTCGTGGTTCCTTGACGACGTGTGCTCGTTGCGGTGGCAAGGACCATGATGCCTATGAGTGTGAAACGGACCCTCATTACGTTATTTGCGATGACTCTCATCCATCCTACTTTCGTTCTAGCCCTAAATGGTTGGAGGAAAAAGAGGTACAGCGTTTGAAAACGATTCATAACATTACTTATCTTGAGGCTTGAAAGTTGCTGTCCACCACTTCATCTCAGACATATGCTGCTGCACTTTGTTCCACTACTACAGTGGGAGTGCAGACAGATCTCTTTCTGCCTCCAAGAGAATCATTCTCAAAACAAATGAAAAGTCTTTTGACCTCAATGATTAAAAAAAATTGATGAATCAACGTCCACACCCATCTCTGTCCCTAACATTCATTCCAACAAACCCTAAGTTCCATTTCCTTTGGTTCCAGGTACAGGTATTTCCTCGGATCCATCTTACTCTCTCACCCCAAGATGCAAAACAATCATTCTTTAACGTTCTCAGTCTTTGGAATCCCCTTCCAACAGCAAAGACCTGCCCAATCGACTCAGGGCAGGATCCATGGAGGTTGACAGACCTCCCTCGAATAAGGAAAGTTAAGAAAAAAAGACGTGGTCGTAAACAGAAGGGTTCTCCGCCCAATTCGCCTACACATAAATAAAAATGGCCACCCTGATACAATGGAACTGTTGATGTTTACGTTCTAATCTGGATGACATCAAAACACTGATTGCTTCCTACCATTCTGTATGTCTTTTCTCACAGGAAACATTTCTGAAACCTGCCGATACAGTCACGTTTTTGGCGCTTTTCTTTGTACAGAAATGACAGGTTATGTGTTGGGCGAGTACATGGAGAGATGGCATTGTTGGTTGATCAGCATGTGCCCACCCTGTCTTTGCTACTCAACACACCCTTGGAGGCTGTAGACATCCGTGTTTCCTTGTCATACCATCACTGTTTGTTCTCTCTACCTGTCTCCTGGAGAGACTTATGATCAATCAGACCTTGATGCTCTCATTGAACAGTTGTTGTCTCCCTTTTTCATTCTGGGGGACTTTAATGGACATCATCCTTTCTGGGGAAGTGCTGGTATTGATAGAAGGGGTTGCTCTGTAGAGCGTATGCTCTCTGATCACAACCTTTCTCTTTTCAATACTGGTTCTTCTACTTATTTTCACGCACCTAGTCAGTCCTTTACTGCTATTGATCTCTCGGTTTGCTCCCCTTAATTATTCTCCCATTTTTCATGGAGGGTTGACAATAATCCACGAGGCAGTGATCATTTTCCTATAATTTTGAGAGAGACTGGCGGTGGTCGATGCAGTAGAAGCTGGATCACGCAAACTGGCCCTCTTTCACTGTTCTCGCAGAAACTGATTCTGCCATCGTTTGTAAGCCATCAATAGATGACTGTGGCAGCAGTAACTGACTGTATTATACAAGCAGCTGTTCAATGTATTCCTAAAACCTTGACACGTTTTACACTATATCTTTGTCCGTGATGGAATCCTGCCTGCCACATGGCATGAAAAACTCAAAAACGAGCCTGGGACACTATCCGTAGGTATCCCACACTCTCGAACTGCATCACTTTCCAGCGGGCCCGTGCACATGAACGATGTAAGACGTCAAAGCCAGAAGGAATCTTGGATTACGTTCACAACCAGCATCTCTACTATCACCAGTTCCAAAGTCATATGGGACAAGATTCGAAAGTTCAATGGGCAATATAATTCTGTCCACGTCTCGATCTTGCTCTCTCGGTGAAATTTTTTGCCGGGTATCTAGCACTTCTGTTTCTTCTTCCATGTTCTTAGCCATTGAGACTCGAGCAAGGCAATCACCTCTTTCCTTTCGAACTGATTGTCTCTATGACTATAATTTTCCCTTTACACTGGTGGAACTCAAACAAGCCCTTCATCAGTCTGGCAGTACATCAGTTGGACCTGATGATGTACACTATGAAATGCTGCGCCATCTATCTTTTACTTCCCTTGCTATTCTTCTGATTATTTTTTAACTGGATCTGGCTGAAGAATGTTTTTCCTGATACCTGGCGCCAGGCTATTGTCCTACCTTTCTCTAAATCTGGGAATGATCCCAAGATTCCTTCAAACTACCATCCAATTGCTTTGATGAGCTGTCTCTGTAAGACCTTAGAGAGGATGGTTAATGCTCGTCTTGTTTGGTTCCTCAAATCAAACAATCTCCTCTCGTCGACCCAGTGTGGGTTCTGATGATAGCGCTCCACCGTGGACCACCTGATTCGACTTGAAACGTCAATCAGAGAAGCCTTTCTCAAACGACAACATCTTGTATCAATATTCTTTGACATTGAGAAGGCTTATGATACAAGATGGAGGTATTGCATTTTGCAAGACCTCTCTATATATGGGTTACGTGGCCATTTGCCCATTTTTATTAATTTTTTTTAATGGACTGGAGATTCCAAGTTCGTGTGGATTCTACACTTTCCCGTTATTTTCTACAGGAACTTGTAGTCCCTCAAGGCTATGTTTTGAGTGTCACACTTTTCAATATGAAGATTAATGCCATCATTGAACAACTTGCTCTAACTTTTGCAAATGGGCTCTATGTTGATGACTTTCACATCTCATGTCAGTCGTTGAACATGAGGTATATTGAACGGCAACTACAGACTGCTCTCAATCAATTACTGAAGTGGACCAGAGCAAACAGCTTTAACTTCTCTCTCTCTAAAACTGTTTACGTGCACTTTTGCCGCCAACAGGGTATTCACCCTGATCCTGAACTCCATATCGGTGAAGTTGTGCTGCTTGTAGTCCCTGAGACAAAGTTCATGGGGCATATATTTGACCGTAAACTGACCTTTATACCACACATCAAGCAGTTACGGGTCATGTGTACAAGAGCACTGAACATCCTCCATGTCCTTTCTTCCACCAGTTGGTGAGCAGATCGATGTTCTTTGTTAAAGATATATCGTGCTTCTATTCGATCGAAACTCGACTATGGATCACTGGTCTATGGCTCTGCCAGAACATCGGCCTTAAAGATGCTGGACCTCATTCATCATCAAGGATTTCGGCTCTGCACTGGGACTTTCCGCACTTCCTCAATTCAGAGCTTATGCATACAGTATCTTGAACCTTCTTTGCACCTCTGTTGTTTGCAACTGTCTTTACTATATGCTTCGAAACTTCGTTTCTTACCAAAGCATCCCACCTGGGCTTAAGTTTTCCTTCCTCGGTGGGTCATACTTTTTCAGAACAGACGGTCTGCCATTGCTCTTTTTGGCTTTCGTATCCAGGCGCAGTTGGATAAATTGGGCCTGTCCTTGGATAACATTGCTGTATTCACTGGTCAGCCCATCCCACCATGGCTTCTTACAGTCCCCAAATGTGACCTATCTTTAAGTTAACTGGAAAAGGCAGACACTCCTGATTGGAAATACTGTCTGTTATTTGCTGAACATCTTTCGAACTATCCTTCCATTCCTATTTATACAGATGGTTCCAAATCAAGTAACTCTGTGGGCTCTGCCATGGTTTGATGCAGTTCCGTGGTTGTGCGCAGAATCCCCTCTACAGCTTCTGTGTTCACTGCTGAACTGCACACCATATCTCTTGCCCTGGATCATATTGAAACTAAGCAGTACTCAAACTGCACTATTTACACTGACTCGCTTAATTCTCTACATGCTCTGGTTTGTCCGTAACGTTAGACAGTTATTGGTGATAGTGACACTGTCCACCTTGGTAATGTTTTTAGTTTTTTAAAGGCCATTAATCTTTTTTAATGCTGTTTAAGTTTTCTAAATTTATACATTAGACCTTTTTTTAATGTGATTCCCTTTTAAGAATCAAAGTACATCTAGTTCGATTTGAAACTAGAAAATGGTTGTAACGTCAAATAACTCGGTACCAGGACTGGAAAGGCCAACTTCAGGTTAGTGACGGTGGTTTTTGTACTTATCTGTTAGTCGTTCTGGTGAGTTATGATAATTACAATTATGCTACAGAAATTCTTTTACAACTTGTATTACTGTAGTTTTCCCTTACTGCTGTAGACTAGATGTAAACATTGATTTTATGTTATGTTTTGTTTTACCTTAATTTCCGTTTATGAATTTTACTAAATTTACTATAATTTTAACTTTTTAATGAATGTTTGGCGCAGATAGTCTCGCTGCTTTGTGCCATAAAACACTAAACCAACCAAACATGATAGAAAAGAATGACTTATCGTTTCGTTTTTCAAAATAATTCTTTAGCCATCTGTTTCAAACATGATAAAAAAAGTGGCTTAACGTTTCGTTTCTCAAGTAATAGCTTTAGCCAACTGCTACAAACATAATACAAAAGAGTAGCTTAACGTTTCGTTTCTCATAAGTAATTCTTTAGCCAACTGCTACAAATATGATACAAAAGAGTAGCTTAACGTTTCGTTTCTCATAAGTAATTCTTTAGCCAACTGCTACAAATATGATACAAAAGAGTAGCTTAACGTTTCGTTTCTCATAAGTAATTCTTTAATAACTGCTACAAACATAATACAAAAGAGTAGCTTAACGTTTCGTTTCTCATAAGTAATTCTTTAGCCAACTGCTACAAACATAATACAAAAAAGAGTAGCTGAACGTTTCGTTTCTCATATTCTTTGTAATTCTTTAGCCAACTGCTACAAACATGATACAAAAGAGTGAAACTAACGTTTTTGTTTCTCATAAGTAATTTTTTAGCCAACTGCTACAAACATGATACAAAAGAGTGGCTTAACGTTTCGTTTCTCATAAGTAATTCTTTAGCCAACTGCTACAAACATAATACAAAAGAGTGGCTTAACGTTTCGTTTCTCAGAAGTAATTCTTTAGCCAACTGCTACAAACATAATACAAAAGAGTGGCTTAACGTTTCGTTTCTCAGAAGTAATTCTTTAGCCAACTGCTACAAACATAATACAAAAGAGTAGCTTAACGTTTCGTTTCTCATAAGTAATTCTTTAGCCAACTGCTACAAATATGATACAAAAGAGTGGCTTAACATTTCTTTTATCAGAAGTAATTCTTTAGTCAACCCTCATGCTATTATAGCTAAGGATGTACACAAAATCACTGTCGTAAATTGTCGTAAATTTGCTACACAGTACTAAAGTGTAAGAGCAAACGACGTTTGGGTATCTTTATGTTCCCGACCATCCGCACTCGTCACTTAAAGGAATTTATGATTATATCTTTAGCCAAGCATGAAATTATGAAATTTTTCTTCTTTGAATTAATATATTCTAGAAATAACAGAGTACTTGAAGGATGTTTTATAACTTTGGGTAGTTTAAGTCTAGACGGCATTTTTGTATGTAAATAATTATGTCGGTATATAAGTCATAACCTTACTTTAATTTTATTCCTATAGATGGCGTCGAAACATATATAATGATTTTTTTTAAGGACGAATCCCTATTTTTAATAATTATTTATTATGTAAGACTATAACGTTGTATTTCCTTTAACTGTCAATGAAAGGTTATTTTTTTACCGTTTTAAACCCAGATTTATGTCATAAAAGTTAAACTAATTTTCTAATCAACGAAACATTTCGTAACTTGTAAAACACTTATATATTTTACCTGTAAATTTGACTAATGTGAGTCAGGGCCTGAAAATATAAGAAATAATTATTATTTTGATTGAATATAGTGAAAAGACTCTGTCATTCCTTCTTCATCTTGGTAAAACAAAAAATTTGTTTGTTTTCTTTAATTCTGAATTTCGCGCAAAGCTACACGAGGGCTATCTGGACTAACCGTCAGGCTATCTGGACTAACCGTCCCTAATTTAGTAGTGTAAGATTAAATGGAAGACAAATGGTCATTACCACCCACTGCCAGCTCTAGGGCTACTATTTTACCAACGAATAGTGGGATTAACTAAAAAATTATAACGCCCTCACGACTGAAAGGGCTAACATCTATGGTGTGACGGGGATTCAAACCCACGACTCACAGATAAGGAACCGAGCGCTCTAACCACCTAACGATGCCGGATTATCTAATAAGCGATCCGTAAGCTCACGAATATAAGTATTTTAACATAAGACAAATGTCAGTGTATTATTTCACCTTTGTAACATCAGAATCCTGTGTTTAAAATGCAGAGGGTAAACATTATCAACATTACAGTACTTACGCCCTTATTTTATTAGTATAATGTGACACTAACGCCCTCATTCTAAAAGTATGGTATGATTATTTTTAATACACTTCTGCGAATGGTAAGGCGTGTCGTTTTTGTCGTCAGTAAAACACCTGTATAGACGGATTGAGTTAGCACTAATAGCTATTACAGTAAAATTCTTCCACATTGAAGTAACATCTTCTAATGAAAATACTGTCATCTACTAAATATAACTTATTTAATGTTTTAATGTTGTATTTTATTATGTTATTAAAATGTAATATTTTAATAATAATAATAATTGTAATAATAATAAAAATAATGATTATTTTATAATCATGTTAAGTAAGGTACACTATTTTATTATCATGTTAACGTAAGTATTTTATTATCATGTTAAGTAAGGTACAGTATTTTATTATCATGTTCAGGTACAGTATTTTATTATCATGTTAAGGTACAGTATTTTATTATCATGTTAACGTAAGTATTTTATTATCATGTTAAGGTACAGTATTTTATTATCATGTTCAGGTACAGTATTTTATTATCATGTTAAGGTACAGTATTTTATTATCATGTTAAGGTACAGTATTTTATTATCATGTTCAGGTACAGTATTTTATTATCATGTTCAGGTACAGTATTTTATTATCATGTTCAGGTACAGTATTTTATTATCATGTAAAGTAAGGTACAGTATTTTATTATCATGTTAAGGTACAGTATTTTATTATCATGTTAAGGTAGTTGCAGCGTTTATAACTGGAAGAGAAAGATTGGAGAAAATGATAAATGGTAAATAAGGATTATTTTTAATTAATATCTGACAAAAGTGAAGAAACAAGACAACAAAATCTGAAAGGACACGTGATATAAAGGCTTGTTTGAATTTCATACAATGCTACACGAGAGTTTGGTCTGGTTTGATTAGTTTTGAATTTTGCACAAAGCTACTCGAGTGCTATCTGCACTAGCCGTCCCTAATTTTGCAGTATAAGACAAAAGGGGAGGCAGTTAGTCATTATCACCCATCGCCAACTCTTGGGCTACTCTTTTACCAACGAATAGTAGGATTAATCGTAACATTATAACGCTCCCACGGCTTAAAGGGCAAGTATGTTTGGTGTGACAGGGATTTGAACTCGCGAACCTTATATTACGAGTTGAGCGCCTTATCCACCTAGCCATGCCGGGCCTCTACATGAGGGCTATCTGCGCTAGCAGTCCCTAATTTTAGCATAGTAAGGCTAAGGCTAGAGAGAAAATAGCTAATCATCACCAGCTACAGCTATGTCTTTGGCCTCTATTATATCAAAGAATAGTGGGATTGACCACAACAAAATAACGTCCTCACAGCTAAAAATGCGAGTATATTTAGTAGGACAGGGATTTGAATCTTCAATTCGCGGGTTATGACTGGAGCGCCCTCACCACCTGGTCATGACAAACCCGCGCCATATAAGGATATAGTGTCTACAAAAAGGGACCAACTATATAAAAATGCAACATTTACAAAAAAGAAACGTTGGATGTAAAACATTGCGGTCAGATATCACGTCCTCTTTGTCTTAACAGATAATTTTCTACAGTAATTTTTTTTATTTTAATTATACTTTCTTTATCTGCTAAGAACTTTAGTAATAGATCTTAATAATGGAAAAAAACATGTATCTTAATTACTTGTATTATGAAAAATTAATGTTTATACGTGTATTTAAACCAATTATTGAAAAAAATATGAGGAACGTTTAAGTAGATGGTGCTGCTATCTATTGAGCAATATGATGACAATTTTAAATTTATAAGGTTCTGAAGCAAAATATCATTTAGCTCTAGATAATAACTGCAATACGGCAGTTCTATTCCTTATTTGAGACTAATAAGTACACGTGGACGTGCTAACATAGTATGTAATCGTTTGTCCAGAACTGACGATTGGTATGTGTATTAACACTTTTACCAAAATAAAGCAGAGAACAACGCCCCCTACAATCCTGCACCCGTTTACACTTTCCTCACGAAGACATGTGCCCAGCAGAGTTGCAAACTCTCTCTTGGTTAATCTGAAGATGACCTAAGAAGGTCGAAACGTTGTTCTCTGCTCTATTTTGGTAAACGTTGCAATACCCAACGTTGTAATTTAGAGTTCTAAATTAATAAATTTGTCTTTTAAAAGCTTAAGATGAAATATCAGGCATGTTGATGAAGATTTAACAAAGGCCTGGCCATTTCAGTCTCGTGTGTGAAAATTTATGAAGATTCGACACCAAAAGCATGTAAAGTCATAAATTGGTATGTTCGAACTTCAAAGTTCATCAATCATGACAACCACAAAGTTACTTCCTTTGCCGTTTAACTGTTCTGTATCATGAATACTCTCATAATTACGAACATCCATCTGGTGAAGCCCAGCATGGCCAAGTGCTTTACTCATAGTCTGAGGGTGGAGGGTTTCAATCCTCTTCGCACCATACATACTCGTCCTTTCAGTCGTAGGGTCGATACAATGTGATGGTCAATCCCCCCTTTTCGTTGGTAGGTAATGACGAGCTGCCTTCCTTCTGGTCTTAAACTACTAAATTAGGGACGGCTAGCGCAGATAGCCCTCGTGTAGTTCTGCCCGAAATTCAACAACAAATAAACCATCTGCTAAAAAAAAGTTTGTCTTTAAGAAAATATCTGATTTTTTTTTATTTTCAGTTTTAAATGTCCTCTAGTAACAGCTAGAAGTGTCAGTGGCAGCTAATCTAAATATTACACGTTTTATGTAAAATGCCTACAAATGGTCATGGATATCGCAAGAAATCTTTGTCATAATTAATAAAATAATTAAGTTTAATGTAGCCAACCCGCATATTTTTACGTGTTTCAAAAAACGTGATATTTTTCTATCGGAAAGACGAAAAACGTATAATATAAAAAATGTGTGTATAAAATTTCTTCTGATGCCAAATTATTGGCGACTTTAATTTTGTATTCTCAAGACGCATTAATCAAAATAAAGTATCGAAGAACGATTCGACTTTCTAAGGTCATCTTGAGGTTAACAAAGACAGTTTAATACCCATACGAGCCGTCTTGAGAAAACATTTTTCTTCAAGCGGGTTTCTCGTTATTATGAACGACCTTAATTTTACACGTTTTTGAGACATCCATCTAGTGGTAGCTGTTGTAACTAACTAAAAATAAACATAACTACAGATGTTAACCATTCGATTAATTTATAACACGTTTATAAACTAAAAATAATTCATTGCAATATGCTTTGCCTCAGCTGTAAAGCTGAGAACTCACAAAAACAGAGATTTATGGTTTCAGGATATACTGTTATAGTTTAAAAAGTTGACATAACTATTCTTTCTAATTGAACCTTAAATAAATATTATACATTTAATGTTGCGCTACCATCTGTTTAATGTTTTGTTACCATCTGTTAAATGCTGCGATATCATTTGTTTAATGTTTTGTTACCATCAGTTTAATATTATGTTACCATCTTTTAACTGTTGTGTTATCATGTGTTAATTGTTGCGTTACTGTCTACTTAATGTTGTGTTCCATCTGTTTAACGTTGTGTAACCATTTGTTCGTTCAGCTCGTTGTTTTGTCTCACGCTTCCAGAGAAGTGGACATTGACAAGTATCAAAATGTTTGTTTGTCTGCTGATGGGCATAACGCTGCATGATAGGCTGTCTGTGATTTGTCCATCTCGGATGACGAAATCTCAAACTTGACACTGAAAGCCGCGAGTTTTCATTTGTAGTATATTTATATTTAAGAAAAAGGCCGAGAGAAAAATAAACAAACTAGAGGTTGTAACTTCTTGTAAAGGAAGTGTCTGACACGTTGTTATAGCTCGTGAAATAAGATTCTCAAAAACGAGTCTCTTTCAGACGAACTACATCAGTGACCTCAAGTTTTAACCTCACTAAGTTAGTGAGGTGAATTACTTGATAGAAACCGATATAGAATTAATGTTGTACGTTTGACAGAAAAATAAGCTAACAAGCGATTAATATACAGACGTAATGAGAAAGGGTAGGACAGACAAACAAATACGTTGGATGACAGGTGTGCTGTGAAAATGGCCAAGGTTTAACAGTTCTCAGTAATAAACTAGGAACTTATTGTTGACTTTTTATGTGCAATTTTCGCTTAAAGCTTGAAAATGAGCTAACAGCACATACCCGTTTAGTCAACGACACCTAGAATCAGTTAATTGAACTACTGGTGTTTAATAGAACAGACGGGTTTAGCGGTTGCTTGTTAGCGCATCAATATCCCTAAAATCTGTTACGTCAGCGGGACACGATTCATTAATCTCTTGATTCAAATTCGAGGCAAAACCAAAATTAGTGTTTATGCCCAGCACATTTAGTTACAGTTCCACTGTTCTGTAACTTGATAAACCCTACTTTTAGGTAAATAATTTATGAAATCAACCAAACTAATATGAGGCCGAAGAACTACAGGTGACCATTATAAAATGACCTAAACACGTTTAAGCCAACGTTTCTTATTTGAATTGTAAGAGGCTGTTTAGGGTATAACCAGCCCTTTCTATTAATTATATGGTATAACATTGTTTGTTTGTTTCTTTAAATTTCGCGCCAAACTACACGGCAGCTATCTGCACCAGTTGTCCCGAATTTAGAAGTGTAAGATTAAAGAAAATGTAGCTAGTCATCACCAACTACAGCCAACTCTTGGGCTACTCAATTACCGAGAAATAGGAGGATTGACTTTAACATTATAACACCCTCGTGGCTGAAAGGGTGAGTATGTTTAGTGTAAGGGCAATTCGAACCTGCGACTCTCAAATTACAAGTCGAGCGTTTAACCACCTAGCCAGGTCGGACAATATAATGTTATTATATAGAAAACAAAACTACTTATCAAAGCTACACAGTGGGCTAACTGCGCTTTGCCTGCTAGGGATATCGAAACCAGATTTTTAGCATTTTGAGTCCGCAGAATTACTGCTTGTCCAGTGGGTTATGTTCAGTTTTTGTAAAGAATAGAATTAGCATGAAATACCAGCTGAAAATATTTTGGTAATTATGTCCTTAGAGTTTAATAGTTAAATTAATTACAATGGTGAATTATCAAATGACAATGTAACCTCTACCTTTCTTTATCGTTGTAGTTCTATTTACATCCTTAGGTACTTAAATAATTTATGTAGTTCAATCAGGTATCACTTGGTTTAGCTCAGATAAAGTGCTGTAAATATTAATGTTATAATTAATTCTATGATGGAACCCATTCCAAAAGTACATGAAAAGTCCACTAAAACTTTATTTATCTGTGTACTCCGAACGTATGGACGCACAGAAATAATGTAATTTATGTATATATTTGTTTGCCTTTGTGATAATTAAAGGAATGTTCATCTCATTGCACACTGATTTTATAATAGTATCTTTTTTACTCAAAATAAGAAATGTTTTCCTCCCAGCCTAATCGCCTACATTTGGTTTCAGATTAAAATGGATCCATTAAACGAAATTTTTAAATTGTAAAATTCTTTTATAAACGTTTGTGTTCATTCATTTCACCTTTGTTCTCAGCATGGGCAGGTGGGTTAAGGCGTTCAACTCCTAATCCGAGGGCCGCGGGTTTGAATCCCGGTCGCACCAAACATGCTCACCCTTTCAGCCGTTGGGGCGTTATAATGTGACGGTCAATCCCACTATTCGTTGGTAAAAGAGTAGCCCAATAGTTGGCGGTAGATGGTGATGACTAGCTGCCTTCCCTCTAGTCTTATACTACTATATTAGGGACGGCTAGCACAGATAGCCCTCGAGTAGCTTTGTGCGAAATTAAAAAACAAACAAACAAGAAGCATAACAAACTTTTGTTTTCAGTAATTCATTTTTTTTACTGTGCGTAGCATAGCCAAATGGTTATGGCGCTCGACTCCTAATCTGGGGGTCACGGGTTTGAATCCACATTACATCAAATATATTCTCCCTTTCAGCCATGGATGCGTTATATAATAGACGGTCAATCCCCCTATTCGTTGATAAAAAAATACAGACCAAGAGTTGGCAGTGAGTGATGATGAATAGTTACCTACCTGACCTTTAGTCTTTCACCACTAAATTAGAGATAGCTAGGGCAGATAACACCTTACCCCGCTAGTTCAGAGGTAAGTTTACGGATTTGCAACACTAAAATCAGGGGTTCGATTCTTCGCGAATTCTGCAGATAACCGTCGTGTATCTTTGGGCGAAAACTCAAACTCGCAATTTATTTTCTTTTAACTTAATGAAAGAAGAAAAAATTCCCTACATTTGGTTTGTTTTTCAGTTTAAAACTCAACGTGTACGTTAGTGACTTTTCTATCAAAATGTTAACCGAAGCGTTTATTCCAAAAACAGTAGTAGTGAAATGTTGTGCCTATAGATGACGAAACATTCAGTTCACCAGAAGTTTGTTTGTTTTTTAATTTTTTAATAATATAGCAGTATAAGTGAAAGAATTACATGTATATGAACAATATACTGTTCACCAGCAATAGTTTATAATAAATAATCAATATAATATTAACAAGACTAATCTGACTATTGAATATTGTTAAATGATGAATGAAAATGTCATATTCATATTCAAACTAACCTACCAGTACCACAAGCAAAATCTGTTGTTGGAAGATTTTCTGTCTGGGTAGCTACAGTCTTCAAGCCAGATAGGAATACCTGTACACCTCTGGAAACAGAATACCAGCCAGTCTGTGTCCCTTTTGGAATACTTGGGATAGGCTAAAACAATAGGTTTTTATTTAGGTACTGAAATAATAACATTCTTTCACGGATAGATTTAAATTAATGTAAATAAAATTATACATCAATTATTACAACTTATGAATGTTTAATCTAACAGTCATGATCTACTCACAAGAGTCTGAACAGACTCTGAAATGAGTCAGCTCTAGAGTCTTGGCAGTCATCATCAGCGGTGGGCTGAGTCACAACTTCCTCTACAGAAGTAGGCACTATGTCATCAGCAGCACTTTCCTCTAAAAGCTGAAGATATATATTAAAACAACATGCTTTATGAGGTTTACATTTAATATGACAATGTCAAAGTATTATGTTAAGATTAATTTTATTATGATGAGTTATGGAGTTTATATTTGGTTGTTTACAAGTCTACAATGTTTTTAAATATATAACATGTACTTGATTACTTCAACATGATCAAGACATAGTCTTATTTCAATTTATCTTGAAATGTTAAATTTGAAAAATGGTATTCTTCAAACTTTTCCATATATAAAAATTATACAAAAACATCTACAGAATGATCTACCAGTTTTTAAACTTGGAATATACTCTATTTGGGATAGATTTGTCTACTGTCTAGACTAGGAAATCAAAGTTTCATTGACTTTCAGGTGCCACAAATGCAAAACACACTCATGAATGTGAAATGTGTATGTCTAGTTACATTCTTTTTAAATTATTATATTATACTAGTTATTGTTTATCACTTTATACTGCACACATACCTTTAAGTTTGTTCTTTTCGTGGTGGCAAGGGATGACTTCAGAAGGGTGGAACCTGTCTACTGCCGATGGTTTTTTCAGCCTCAACCTACCTGGCTTGAAACCCACGGAATCAAAAACAGTGGGATCCGATACAATACATGAGCGTTCAAAGTGATTTTGACGAAGCTTTGCATGGTGTGAAGGTGTCCAGTTCTTCCAATTGACCATCCACACTCACTGTCGCCACCTTGCCGGTTCCTTCTCCTTGCACGGAACCGAAAAGAAGCTTTTGCCCGATGCCGAACCGTTTTTACAACCATAACAACGCAGTAAACCATGTTATCATAAAACAACATAAAGTAGCAATATCAAGACAAAGAAACAAAATGGTCGGCACGCAACGAAGCGTGTTTGGCAACTATTACGTCATAGTTGTAAAACGTCACGGAAATAGCCGAACGACCGAGAGGAACTTAAGTTCGAGGACCCGCATATTTTGTTTCATTTTTTACTCAAAAACTAAAGTGTTTAAAAATATGGCAACCATACAGAAATTATACCTAACCAAAGTACAGTTTCTAAGGCAATTATTAAATTTGTCGAAAATTCACCTTTAAAATATCAAATTCTAAATTTGTAATTTATTTGTTATGTTAAATTTATTTATAAGGCAAAAACATATATGACTTTAAACATTAGATTTCGCACACGCCCCAGTAACACAAATCAAATTTTTAATATTCATGAAGTAGAAAAACCGATATGAAGATTATTTTGAACATTATAATAACCTTGAACGAAACAGACTTGTTTTCTGTTATCTTACGAGTTCGGATAACTGGATTTTGTTTGTTCGTGTTAAACAAAAAGGATTGGTTGAAGAATCACAAAGATTTATTATTCATCAATAATAATTTACACTCACCAAGGATTTTACTATCTATACTAATACGATATTTCAAGAAAGTTAGGTTCACCGACAGAGGTCTAGATGACGGAATTACAAATATTTTCAGTTAAAAATGAGGCCCAGCATGTACAGGTGATTACACTGCTAAATTAGGGACGGCTACGAGAAATAGCTCTCGTGCAGCTTTGCGCGAAATTCAGAAACAAACAAGCAAACTTTCCGTAATGAACGTTTGTTTGTTTTTGGTTAAAGCACCAATGGTCGCATAACGCAGTCCACAACAATAGGAGACCAACCCTAGTTTTTTTCGATTTGCCCTAATACAAAATTTCTGATGGGGGCGGAAGTGGAGAAGGGGCTGGAATTTCCTGATGTCTATATAGCTTGATGATAGGTGATGAATAAAATCATTTATTTTTATTATCAATAATAATTATTCTTCTTGATGGATTTGGATGTTTCTAGAGGGCGCTGCTTTTGTTATTTCTCTTTTGCATTGTTGTTTGCAGCCTATCGAGGGTTTTCTTGTTTAATTTGTGTTCCGTTAAATAACATTAACAGTCTCACAACAGACATTCATCAGTATTGTTTTCACTAATCTTTACCGAAAGGTTTATTGATTTCCAATAATTCTCAAACAAGTTCAAAACTGAATTTGTAGATTATATCACGCACGTGACAACCACGAGCAAGCAACTGACAAAGATGACAAACTAGTTTTATTCCGAGATTGTTTTTAAACTGTATATCGAACCACAGTGCAAAAATGTTTTAAACAAACTTGATGTATCATGGAAACAGATGAGCTTAATAGTTTATAACGCTCGTTACAAATTAAATCGGTTATATTAACTTCTTTATCCAAACGATAATACAAAGTATTGTTTTGTTTCTACTGTAAGCATAATTCCATTTACTAAACATCTACAATTCCATCTTTGTACAGAGAATTCAAATACGGGTAACTGAACATTATCCACACTAATGAACATTATCCACACTAATAAACATTATCCACACTAATAAACATTATCACACACTAATGAACATTATCACACACTAATGAACATTATCCACACTAATGAACATTATCACACACTAATGAACATTATCCACACTAATGAACATTATCCACACTAATGAACATTATCACACACTAATGAACATTATCACACACTAATGAACATTATCACACACTAATGAACATTATCACACACTAATGAACATTATCCACACTAATGAACATTATCACACACTAATGAACATTATCCACACTAATGAACATTATCCACACTAATGAACATTATCACACACTAATGAACATTATCCACACTAATGAACATTATCACACACTAATGAACATTATCACACACTAATGAACATTATCCACACTAATGAACATTATCACACTAATGAACATTATCCACACTAATGAACATTATCCACACTAATGAACATTATCCACACTAATGAACATTATCACACACTAATGAACATTATCCACACTAATGAACATTATCACACACTAATGAACATTATCCACACTAATGAACATTATCACACACTAATGAACATTATCCACACTAATGAACATTATCCACACTAATGAACATTATCACACACTAATGAACATTATCACACACTAATGAACATTATCCACACTAATGAACATTATCACACACTAATGAACATTATCCACACTAATGAACATTATCACACACTAATGAACATTATCCACACTAATGAACATTATCCACACTAATGAACATTATCACACACTAATGAACATTATCCACACTAATGAACATTATCACACACTAATGAACATTATCCACACTAATGAACATTATCACACACTAATGAACATTATCACACACTAATGAACATTATCCACACTAATGAACATTATCACACACTAATGAACATTATCCACACTAATGAACATTATCCACACTAATGAACATTATCACACACTAATGAACATTATCCACACTAATGAACATTATCACACACTAATGAACATTATCACACACTAATGAACATTATCACACACTAATGAACATTATCACACACTAATGAAGTTTGTTTGTTTTTTAACATCAATACATTTACTAGTGACCTAGGTCACAAATTCCTCCTGGTTTGGTTTCCAATGCGTCATCCTCAAGCTTTGTCTATCAATGTTTTCAACCAACGTATGTTGTTTATGATATGATATAATAAGTCCGGTGTGCATTCTCCACACCATTAGTGTTGTTTGTAATATGATATAATAAGTCCGGTGTACATTCTCTACACCATTAGTGTTGTTTGTAATATGATATAGCTGGTAGTGTATACATTCTCCACACTGTTAGTGTTGTTTGTAATATGATATAGCTGGTAGTGTATACATTCTCCACACTGTTAGTGTTATTTGTAATATGATATAGCTGGTAGTGTATACATTCTCCACACTGTTAGTGTTATTTGTAATATGATATAGCTGGTAGTGTATACATTCTCCACACTGTTAGTGTTATTTGTAATATGATATAGCTGGTAGTGTATACATTCTCCACACTGTTAGTGTTATTTGTAATATGATATAGCTGGTAGTGTATACATTCTCCACACTATTAGTGTTGTTTGTAATATGATATAGCTGGTAGGGTATACATTCTCCACACTGTTAGTGTTATTTGTAATATGATATAGCTGGTAGTGTATACATTCTCCACACTGTTAGTGTTATTTGTAATATGATATAGCTGGTAGTGTATACATTTTCCACACTGTTAGTGTTATTTGTAATATGATATAGGTGGTAGTGTATACATTCTCCACATTGTTTGTGTTATTTGTAATATGATATAGCTGGTAGTGTATACATTCTCCACACTATTAGTGTTATTTGTAATATGATATAGCCGGTAGGGTATACATTCTCCACACTGTTAGTGTTGTTTGTAATATGATATAGCCGGTAGGGTATACATTCTCCACACTGTTAGTGTTGTTTGTAATATGATATAGCTGGTAGTGTATACATTCTCCACACTGTTAGTGTTGTTTGTAAAGACTGACCTTATTCGTGTCTGAAAGACGTTTTGCTGTAAACTTATAACAACAAATAGTGAAAACTGCTTTTAGTAAATGAACGACATTTTGACAGATAATTACAATACTATCTTGTGTACAATACTCTCTTGTGTACAATACTATCTTGTGTACAATACTCTCTTGTGTACAATACTATCTTGTGTACAATACTGTCTTGTGTACAATACTATCTTGTGTACAATACTGTCTTGTGTACAATACTGTCTTGTGTACAATACTCTCTTGTGTACAATACTATCTTGTGTACAATACTGTCTTGTGTACAATACTGTCTTGTGTACAATACTGTCTTGTGTACAATACTATCTTGTGTACAATACTATCTTGTGTACAATACTGTCTTGTGTACAATACTGTCTTGTGTACAATACTATCTTGTGTACAATACTGTCTTGTGTACAATACTATCTTGTGTACAATACTCTCTTGTGTACAATACTGTCTTGTGTCACAAAGATAATTCATATTGATATCAGAAGCGTGTTTGTTGTTGTTTTCGTACAAAGGCTACCCGTACATGATTATCCGTATTTTTAAATTAATAGAATATAAAGAATGCAACCAATCAGATGCACTCGTCTCCCCCTCATGGGCCACTTTTTGTGTCTGACCTTATAGAGGGATGTGACCGTCACTCCAACACGATCGCAAAATTAGTAGAACATTTTTGTGGTAGCAAGAAGCAAATCATTTATTGTCTGATTCACAGTTTTGGTTTGTCTGATTTACAGTTTAGGTTTGTCTGATTTACAGTTTAGGTTTGTCTGATTCGCAGTCTAGGTTTGTTTGATTCACAGTCTAGGTTTGTTTGATTCACAGTCTTGATTTGTCTGATTCACAGTCTAGGTTTGTCTGATTCACAGTCTAGGTTTGTCTGATTCACAGTCTAGGTTTGTTTGATTCACAGTCTAGATACAATAGTCACCAGTTCACATGCGCTCATGAGAGGAAACGCCCAAGAAATAAAACTAGCATTATTAAACCTAGCACGGTAGAGGATTCTTAGTTGATTATGTGTTAACTTACTTAGATGCAAAGTAGAGGATCCTCAGTTAATTATGTGTTAACTTACTTAGATACAAAGGAGAGGATCCTCAGTTGATTGTGTTAACTTACTTAGATGCAAAGTAGAGGATTCTCAGTTGATTATGTGTTAACTTACTTAGATGCAAATTAGAGGATCCTCAGTTGATTATGTGTTAACTCACTTAGATACAAAGTAGAGTATCCTCAGTTGATTGTGTTAATTTACTTAGATGCAAAGTAGAGGATCCTCGGTTGATTATGTGTTAACTTACTTAGATACAAAGTAGAATATCCTCAGTTGATTATGTGTTAACTTACTTAGATACAAAGTAGAGTATCCTCAGTTGATTATGTGTTAACTTACTTAGATACAAAGTAGAGGATCCTCAGTTGATTATGTGTTAACTTACTTAGATACAAAGTAGAGTATCCTCAGTTGATTATGTGTTAACTTACTTAGATACAAAGTAGAGTATCCTCAGTTGATTATGTGTTAACTTACTTAGATACAAAGCAATACACGTTTTTTATTATTGTTACAAACTCCATTATTCCTTGTTGACGTTAGCAAACCAGAAGTGAGTATGGGCTACAAGGTTTGTGATAAAGAAACTCCTTACCACGTTTTGTTGTGTCAGTGATCAGTTTTAATGTTCAGATTAAAACTTCCCTTAGGTCGAAAGGCGGTAAAGATAGCATTCTTGTTAAGATGGACTTCCCTTTGTTTGATGATTTCCTCCACGACTCAATACATAAAGATATTACTAGAAACACTGAAACATTGTCTTATATACCACAGTATGTTTAATATGGTTTAATATGCTTCTAATCTATTTCTTACTGTTTATGAATATTGTTAACTGTGGTACAGTAGTTTCTGATCGAGCTCAGATACAGTATTGTTAACTGTGGTACAGTAGTTTCTGATCGAGCTCAGATACATTGTTCATAACTGTGGTACAAAAGCTTCGAATCCAGCTCTGATACAGTGTTGTTAACTATATTATAAATGGCATAGCTCACGATGTCGGCGAGTAATGTTAAAACAGTAACTGGAAAATCGATTTTCTTGTGTATGTTTCGTATCTTCCCCTTTATCTATAATCGATTATAGGCTTACGTTCGTAAATTATACTGTTAGTATAATCCCACGTTGTAGCTAGTAACCTAGGATTTTTTAAAAAATATACATCGTATTTTGTTTATTTTAATATGTTTTGTTTATGGCTTAAAATTATAGTTATAATATATATATATATATATATATGCAAAGTTACAAATATAAACTGAACTTAAATTTATATATGCTGTATCTCATCACATATATGTGTATCTGACGTACCTCACGACATGTATGTGTATCTGACGTATCTCATCACATGTATGTGTATCTGACGTATCTCATCACATGTATGTGTATCTGACGTATCTCATCACACGTATGCGTATCTGACGTACCTCACGACATGTATGTGTATCTGACGTACCTCACGACATGTATGTGTATCTGACGTATCTCATCACATATATGCGTATCTGACGTATCTCATCACATGTATGCGTATCTGATGTATTTCATAACATGTATGCGTATCTGACGTACCTCACGACATGTATGCGTATCTGACGAGACGAATTCACATAAAACTTTAAGTACACATTTCATTTTTCTCCTTCGTGATTTGTGACGTTCGTTCGAACCGTGAGAGTTTTTATCCAATGAAACGACTAGATGGCTGCTGCACTGTACAAGTTGCTCAAGTACGTAAGGGAAGATCCGAGTCCACTGGTCTTTATACCCATACCAGCCGTTCCAAGACATTTTTATTTCAAGTTGGTTTCTTGATGACGAAAAGCTCGTGAATGACCGCGTTCTAAATCTTTCATCCCCTAAAATAAATAACAGAAGAGAGATATTTCTACTTATGGCAGATATTTATCCTCCTTATGAAGACGAGGTAAGTTTTACTTATGAAAACGTGTTCTTCTCTCAAAAACCGTTATAAGTTTCAATTCTTGGAGTTTCAAACCGTAGACCGTATTTATTGTATAAATCAACACTTTAGACAGTAGGATATATTTGTTGGAATTTTTACTAACATACCGCTATCGTGTTTGTTCCCCATTTCCAGTATGGAAACTTCTTCTTCGCGCGTGCAAGTAGACAAACTCTTTGTTAACCTCAAGATGAACCTAAGAAGGTCGAAATGTTGTTCTGTACTTTATCTTAATAACAGTTTTAATATCCATACCAGCCGTCTTGAAAATACATTTTTGCGTCTAGTCGGTTTTCATCACGAAACATACGTTTATATCGGATAAGATCTGGACGACGCGAGTTTAGGTATTTTTCTTAACAGAATCCTTCGATGTAAATATCTTCCTCTTTTTGTATTGCCCTCAAGTAAATACGATAAAAACAATAACAGATTATACGAAACAACATGAGATTTCTGAGCTATATTAATGTTACATATGACAACCGCGTTTCTTCTCTTTTACTTAACGGGTTCTCAACTTGGCTATTTCTCGTATACTACTCTGTTCGTATTATACGATAGATAAGTTGCAGACGATATACAGACATCTGGATATAACTGGATATTAGTTTCAAAACATGTACAGTTTATTATACCACTGAATCATTATATTAGTGTATGAATACAAACAAGGTCTCCTAACTAAATACGTTATGCTACATAGTTAATACACTGAATACAAACAAGGTCTCCTAACTAAATACGTTATGCTACATAGTTAATACACTATTGGTATGTTCGTTGACGTACTGCACTGCGTTTCGCACATTTCGTCTGCGGGTGCGTTATAACCGTAACAGTTTGTAACATTATTCGGTTAAGACTAGCTGCTTAGGTCGGCAGGTGGACAACCGTAGCTGAGCAATAGAGTTCCTTGATTTAGTGGAATACTGTACTCAACCCGTAGGATTATTCAATCTGGTTATTTAATGGCCGAGTGCAACTAAACTATAGGATTCATTAATATGGTTATTGAGTGGCTGACTGTCATTTTGTCCACATTTAGCGGAAGGTTTCGTGGAGGTGAAAAAACTCTTTACTCTGTGAATGTTGCTTATTACGTTAAGTTACAGAAAACACTTATCTGTCTGTCTGACCTAAACTATGTACAGTTTTAAGAAGTAGCCTGCAGACAATAACTTATTTTATTATATGTGTACATACGTAATGCTTTCCATGTAAAGTCTTGGCTAAAATGTTTACATATTGTTCCTATAGTGATATTATTGTCTACATGCATGTAGTAGCTATTGAGTAAATGCCAGAATATTAACAGAAAAGGTAGCGTAGGAGCTGACAAACATGTGCGAGTTGTTATTATGGTCTGTATAAGTTGCTTTGAGCATTTGTTTGTCAAAACACACGTACACACCTGTTTTGTATAAAAGAGTGTACTTTCGTTATAATCTATTTTTCGAAATAGATTAACACTTTGTTCAGCAATTTCTTTGTACTTGGTGGAGTCATGTCTTGTCAAATGCCAGAATTATAAGGAATCAAACTGTTGGACTCTCCGGAAATGGTATGAAGAAAACGTATATTACTGGAATAGTATTACATCCATAGTCTGCTGTATCCAGAATCATGAAAAGTTATTGGACTACAGGAAACGTTGTTCCAGGGAAGTCTACTGGTAACCGCCAAGATAACTTGAGATACTACTCAAGATAACTGTGTCTTTATGAGGTTAACAGCTCAAGGTTGACGGAAGTCTTACAACAAGAATGGTATGAACACATTCATTTCAAGGCATCTAGAAGAACAGTGAACAGGAGACTGACCAAACAAGATTATTTTATAAGACGTATTATCTTCAAACCGATATAAACCAGAATTCACCACCATCACCATATTTCTTGAGTAAGACAGCATGACAACTTACAGTTAAGATACTGATGATGTGTAATCTTTTCAGATGAGTCCTGTTTCTTAGTTGTTAAAGTTGATAGCACAATTCTTGTTCGTTGTTTGCCTAGAGAACAGATGACAGAAGATTGTTTTTCCAGTAGGGAACTCACAGTAGATGGTGCGGTATATGTTTTGGCTGCTAGTCATCACAGTGGAAAATTACTCTTCATATTCTCTAAGGTAACGTCAAAGGCGTCTTCTACACGGAGCTGATATTTCTACCACCTGCTAAGGCAAGGTTTAGCAATAGCTTTGTGTTCCAGGATGACAATGCCACTGTCGCCAGTATGCATATTGCACATAATCATCTTGAAGACCGATAGAGGTCCTTACATGTAGTAAAGCGTATTATAGTTTCATTTGGTTTATTTGAATTGAGCACAGAGCTATAAAACGGGCTATCTGTGCTCCGCGCACCACGGGTATCGAAACCCGAATTTTAGCGGTGTAAGCCAAAGTGTATTATAGGACTGTAATGAACATATTAAGTTACTTGCAACGGTATAAATGTTTTAGAAATTCAACTCATCGTGTGCCGTGTTCTTCAGTTTACTGAATATCAGTTTATCATCGGATATCCCACTTTATTTATTTATTAATAAACCAAAATGGGTCGTGGATTGTAAGAAACATAGTTAACTTTCTTACAGATAAATGTGCTTTAAAATAACTCCAATAATCCGAACAGACTTTGGGTCACAGAAAGTTAAAAAAAAACGAAGATAATTTTGTTTTTTAACAAACTATGTTAGAAAAAACAACAACCTATATTTTGTGACTTTAGACTGGAAGAAATATCTTGGAGTATCTTGTGAAAACCTCTGAAATAAATATTTTCTTATGTTTGTCATGTTTTCTTGTTGGTACTGTTAAGATACGTCCTCAGACGGTATACAGGTTAAATAGAGACTTCAAAATAGAGTTCTTTCAATTATATGATAATTTTCCCTTACAAAGTGTGTGTATGTGTACATATTTTTCCCAGCAAAACCAAACGACCTCATTGTATCTCATGTATCATGTGACAATCGTGTGTAAGTTACATTTAATAGGAGAAACTCACATTTAATAGGTGAGACGAGCAACACTGTAAAATGAATGACGGACTTTGTTTTTATGTTAAAACTACAATACTGTTACGTTTTTATTGTAATATATACAATAACATACAGTGTGTTCATATTCTTACGTCGTGTAGTCAAAATGTCCAATAAGCAGTTCCAATTATTCTGTTTTTAGCTTTTCAATAAAACTGCGCAGTGTTACTCGTCAGTATAATACACCACGTGCTTAGGGCTTCGTAACAAGAAATGACGTCTATAAATGAGTATTTATGGATCGGATGAGCCACGTATGTTATACATATATGATTCTTATTATCATTCTACGACGTTCAAGCTAAATATCCACAAGGCTGATAAATTTACTGAAAGCAGAGTTGGGCACGTTTAACATCTAAGGGAATTGTCTGATTCTCAGGGCAAGATTAGAGTCTGATTCCAACAGCGCCATCTGGCATTGGTGGCAGCTCTAAATAATTCAGTCACATCTCGGGTGTATAGCGGTTATTGATGTGGGTAAGCCCTAGCGGCAGAAGAAAATTATGAAACTTCCAAAAATTAAGTAACAAAATATATGCATCAACATTTCGATAAACTATCTCACGTAAAACACGAACAATGTACGATAAACTAGTTCACGTAAAGCACGAGCAATGTACGATAAACTACTTCACGTAAAGCATGAACAATATATGATAAACTACCTCACGTAAAATATGAACAATGTACGATAAACTACCTCATGTAAAGCACGAGCAATGTACGATAAACTAGTTCACGTAAAGCACGAGCAATGTACGATAAACTAGTTCACGTAAAGCACGAGCAATGTACGATAAACTACTTCACGTAAAGCATGAACAATATATGATAAACTACCTCACGTAAAATATGAACAATGTACGATAAACTACCTCATGTAAAGCACGAGCAATGTACGATAAACTAGTTCACGTAAAGCACGAGCAATGTACGATAAACTACTTCACGTAAAGCATGAACAATATATGATAAACTACCTCACGTAAAATATGAACAATGTACGATAAACTACCTCATGTAAAACATGAACAATGTATGATAAACTACCTCACATAAAGAATGATAATGTATGATTGACTACCTCACGTAAAATATGAACAATGTATATATATTTTTGCCGTATATCTTATTTTCAATTTTTACTGATTTCCATGACATAATATGAGATTTATCATTTCTATTTACTATAAATTTATGGTTCGCTGTTAGAACTACGTACATGGCAGAACTAAGTTTCAACTGTGGCGACATCTGTGTTTTGAAATGTCCTGGAGGCAACCTATACATTTTTATTTACAATATAAAATCAATGTAAACTATACCTGAGGAGAAACTGAAATAAACAAAAGACTTCTTCGCATCTAGTGGTCTTGCGACAAATATATAAACAAAGTTAGCCAAATATAAATCATAATTTTCTCAGAGATTATACAGAAAATAATTTTAAAAATAAAACGTTCTCGTGTGTCACTTTAGTTTTGACTTTGCCCAGAAAGTTAATTTCCTGCAGTTATTCATAGTCACAATTATAGACTTCAGAGGATGTTGGGACCGGCATGGCTAAATGGTTAGGTCACTCGATTCGTCATCTGAGGGTCGCGGGTCCAAAGGGAAAACTTTATATTGATCCCTGTCAGAATATCCAGTCATAACAAATAGCACCTTCAGAAATGAGATATACAGTTGCGACAGAAAGTGTTCATACCCCTGCATCGTGAGTAATTTTTTCTCCCAACTTAAAAAGTATTACGATTAGGGTAATGAAAGTAAGGTTTATTATAAATATTATACTAACACACATTTACATAAATTTTTATGTAAATTGAACAACAAATAAACTGTTTATGAACAAATAACCAAACATAGGAGGGGCCGAAAGTGTTCGTGCGTCTACTTTAATGGTCAGTTGTGTAGCCTTTCAGGTGAATTACTTGGCACAATCTCTACTCATAGCCCTCCATGATCGTTTCACAGTATTCGACTGGTATTTTCTTCCATTCTTCTTCACAGAAGGCCTCCAGCTCTTGCAAGTTTTTCGGATGACGCTGATGAACCTTGGTCTTCAACTCATGCCAAACCTTTTCAATTGGGTTGAGATCAGGTAACTTCAATGGCCACTCCAGAACGCTTATATGGTTCCTCTGCAACCAGGAATGCACATATTTTGATGTGTGCTTAGGGTCATTGTCATGCTGTAAGATCCAACGACGCCCATGCCGCAAGTTCCGAGCATCTCTCTTGATATAAGTGCCTAATATATCAACGTACTCTTCTTTTTTCATGATTCCGTTGACGTGGTGAAGGCTGCCTACACCAGAAGAGCTGAAGGAACCCCATAACATGATCGAGCCACCTCCGTGTTTAACTGTAGGGACGGTGTTCTTTGGAAGATTTCGTTTCCTCTTCTTACGGAAAATATTGCAAACATCATTGTGGCCGAAAAGCTCGATTTTAGTCTCGTCTGACCAAAGAATACTCTTCCAATAGGTAAAGAGTTTATCTACATGCTTTCTTGTATACCTCAATCCTGCTTCTAAATATGGAGTTTACGAGGACGGCATGCTTTGAACCCAGAAGAAGGTAACTTGTTCGTAACTGTAGAGGTGCTTACTTCAACTCCAGTTTCCCTTACCAGTTTCTGTATGTCATTACGTGTTAAATGAGGGTTCCTACTAACTTCTCTGAGAACCTTCCTCTTGGTTCTCTCTGATATTTTGGTAGGGCGTCTGGAACGAGGGAGGTTAGCAGTTGATCCTGTAAGCTTAAACTTGGCAATTATGCTTTGAACAGTAGATTTAGGCACATTAAGTTGTGTAGCAATACCGAAAAGATACACACGAGACTTTACAATAATTCGTTTTTTTAAATCACTGGACAGTTGTTTCATGTTCGCCATGATGACCAAGCAGATAATGACGGAGACGGCGCTAAATTGCCGGAAGTACATTTTTTGCTGGTTAAATTCCAATAATTATGAACCCAGTGTCTAGTTTTGGAATGGTATAATGTAGTTTATTAACAAACTACAAATGTTTAAGGGAATAATAGTTTTTTTCGCACGTTTTGAAATGAACGAACACTTTCTGCTTCTCCTATTTTTGGTTATTTGTTGTTTAATTTACATAAAAATTTACGTAGATGTGTGTTGGCATAATCTTTATGATACATTATGCTTGTATTAGCCTAATCGTGATCCTTTTAAGTTTTGAACAAAAAAATCACTTGGTATGCAGGGGTACGAACACTTTCTGTCGTAACTGTATCGGGTCATCCCTCAAGTAATGTTCGATTCTAGGTTCAGGAAAAGAGAAAGGATTTCAAACACTTTTAATGTTACTTAATCAATAATATATGTTCCATTATTATTAATTACTTCCTGTCAATGATTTACAAGCTTCTGAATGTCATTTCTATGAAATATTTGGGGTTTGGAGGAAAAGAATGTAGAGAGGGTAGTTTTGACATCTTCATGTGTTCCAAGCTCTTTTCCATCAAGATAATTCTGCATACTTCGGAATAGATGATAATCAGATGGGACAAGGTCTGGAGAATAAGGAGGATGTGGAAGTTTTTCCTGGTCTAACTCTTCAATCTTTGTAGATGTGATCCTTGCTGTATGGGACCATGCATTATCCTGATGTAACACAACACCTTTATGACTGATCAAAGCAGGCCTCGTTTCTTTCAGTCCAACATTCAAGTGCTCTGACTGTTGACAATAGAAGTCTGGTGTAATCGTTACATTGAGTGGCAGCAACTCAAAGTGGAGCACACCAACAATAGCCCATCAAACGCTTAACAAGACTTTCCTATGACGGAGGTCCATTTTAGCCAGTTTACCTGCACTGATCCCTTGTCTGTGGCACCTAACATTTTTATGAAATATCTATTTTTCATCTCCATTCACTAACTTGTCCAAAAAAAAGGTGAGTTATGTCCACAAGAGCGTAGAGAAGTGTAAATGTCCACTCTTGTTCTGAGGTTGACTTCTGTCAAATCATGGAAGACCCATTTTCTACCTTTTCACACCATTCCAAGCTGTTGCAGATGATGGTGAACTGTTGAACGGGTTGAATTAAGGTTCTGTGTTAGTTCTTCAACAGTTACAGCACAATATTCATTAAGTGCAGCCAGTAGCAAGTCATCATTAAACTCAACAGGACGACCTGAATGTAGAGCATCATTTAAACTGTAGTCACCTGATCAGAACTTCTGAAACCACCTTCGACATTTTCTTTCATTGAGAGACTCCACACCATAAACACCTTGAATGTTTTGTGTTGTTTGTGCTGCACTATTGCCTAATTATATGCCTAATGTGCTCCTCAGACACATCCATCTTCATAAGGGTTTATTTGATCAATGATCTGAAAAAGTGTGAGTTGGGTTAGTTTCTTTTATCTGTCTGAACATTTTTATACACGTTCTGCTACATATTTTAGTCATTGAAGCCTTCTACAAAGTCAGAAATGATGATGCACTTCCTGTATTAAATTTTCGGACATTACTTATGGTATGACCTGATACAATAAGCTAATCGTTAGATACACACGTGACAATAAGCTAATCGTTAGATACACACGTACAATAAGCTAATCGTTAGATACACACGTGACAATAAGCTAATCGTTAGATACACACGTGTCAATAAGCTAATCGTTAGATACACACGTGACAATAAGCTAATCGTTAGATACACATGTGACAATAAGCTAATCGTTAGATACACACGTGACAATAAGCTAATCGTTAGATACACACGTACAATAAGCTAATCGTTAGATACACACGTGACAATAAGCTAATCGTTAGATACACACGTGACAATAAGCTAATCGTTAGATACACACGTGACAATAAGCTAATCGTTAGATACACATGTGACAATAAGCTAATCGTTAGATACACACGTGACAATAAGCTAATCGTTAGATACACACGTGTCAATAAGCTAATCGTTAGATACACACGTGACAATAAGCTAATCGTTAGATACACACGTGATAATAAGCTAATCGTTAGATACACACGTGACAATAAGCTAATCGTTAGATACACACGTACAATAAGCTAATCGTTAGATACACACGTGACAATAAGCTAATCGTTAGATACACACGTACAATAAGCTAATCGTTAGATACACACGTGACAATAAGCTAATCGTTAGATACACACGTACAATAAGCTAATCGTTAGATACACACGTGACAATAAGCTAATCGTTAGATACACACGTACAATAAGCTAATCGTTAGATACACACGTGACAATAAGCTAATCGTTAGATACACACGTACAATAAGCTAATCGTTAGATACACACGTGATAATAAGCTAATCGTTAGATACACACGTGACAATAAGCTAATCGTTAGATACACACGTACAATAAGCTAATCGTTAGATACACACGTGACAATAAGCTAATCGTTAGATACACACGTGACAATAAGCTAATCGTTAGATACACACGTGATAATAAGCTAATCGTTAGATACACGCACAATAAGCTAATCGTTAGATACACACGCACAATAAGCTAATCGTTAGATACACACGTGACAATAAGCTAATCGTTAGATACACACGTGACAATAAGCTAATCGTTAGATACACATGTGACAATAAGCTAATCGTTAGATACACACGTACAATAAGCTAATCGTTAGATACACACGTACAATAAGCTAATCGTTAGATACACACGTGACAATAAGCTAATCGTTAGATACACACGTGACAATAAGCTAATCGTTAGATACACACGTACAATAAGCTAATCGTTAGATACACACGTGACAATAAGCTAATCGTTAGATACACACGTGACAATAAGCTAATCGTTAGATACACATGTGTCAATAAGCTAATCATTAGATACACACGTGACAATAAGCTAATCGTTAGATACACACGTGACAATAAGCTAATCGTTAGATACACACGTGTCAATAAGCTAATCGTTAGATACACACGTGACAATAAGCTAATCGTTAGATACACACGTGACAATAAGCTAATCGTTAGATACACACGTACAATAAGCTAATCGTTAGATACACACGTACAATAAGCTAATCGTTAGATACACACGTGACTTTTTTCTAGTTTATTTTTTGTGTTAAAGTATATTCTTCTAATCGTGTAGTTGTTGACAGAATTTTTTTTTATTTTGCTTTAATCTCCATGTTTGATTTTTATTGTCATGTTCTCTCCGTAACGGGCTTGGCATGGTCAGGTGGTAAGGGTCCTCAACACGTAATCTGAGGTTCGCAGAATCAAGTCCCCGTCTCACCAAACATGCTCGCTCTTTCAGCCGTGGGAATGTTATCAAGTGACGGTCAATCCTACTATTCGCTGGTAAAAGAGTAGCCCAAGAGTTGACGGTGGGTGATGATGACTAGCTGCCTTCCCTCTAGTCTTACACTGCTAAATTAGGAACGGCTAGCACAGAGAGCGCTCGTGTAGCTTTGCACGATATTCAAAACAAAGAAACATAATTCCAGAAAAATATCGTTTATCGGTGATAATAAAAAAAACTGTGCTACGTTTACAACTGGAAATTAAGTAGATGTTTGTTCGCAACTGTATTTATATGTATATTTCTTGTTTTAATATCCTATTACCACCTTTATAATTTTATATCTCGAATACCTGTGATACAACAGTTATTTATGTATATATTATGTAGAGACAACAATACTTAGTTATACAACTCTGGCCATACAAAGACCTTCTAGTATCACAGCTAGTGTATTAAACCACTTTGAATGTCCAGACATTACCACTACTACCTGTACTCATTGTAGTAAAACATAATCGAAACACATTTAAAATGTCCCTGAAAGTGTGATATAGAAATAAAAACTTTATTCTTACTCGCTCTGATGATAATGCGCATTTCTCTACAATTTCACTAAAAGTGAATAATTTACTATTAAATACATGTTCACTTTTATCCATGAGATGGCGACACAAAGATCGTAAGTCATCACCCTATTCAGTAAAAAATAAACTCGACATGAGTTGCAACAATGTTACTTTACCATTGATTTGTTTTTAATTTCACACAAAGCTACACTAGAGCTATCTGTACTAGCCGTCCCTAAGTTTACAGTGTGAGACGATAGAGAAGGCAGCTAGTCATCACCACCCAGTGCTAACTCTCAGACTACTCTTTTACCACCAAATAGTAGGATTGACCTTCACATAATAACGCCCCATGGTTAAAAGGACGAGCCTATTTGGTGTGACGGGGATTCGAACCCGCGATCTTCAGATTACGAATCGAGTGCCTTAACCACCCAGCCAGGCGGGGCCTGCGAGTAATATCTGAGACAGTTTAACTGAACTGAATCCAATACCAAACATTGCTAGTGGTACCTCTTTCAATATAACTGAATAGTTCTAAGCCCAGTGACTGATAAGAAATCTTAATATAATTATCTGAGCGAATTCGAGTCGTTTAGTTTAATTAAGATATCGTAATACGTGAACGTGACTATTGTATCATTTTGTTCCAAATGTTGAACTTTCTTCCGCCTCTCCAAACTTTACCCTGACTTGATATCCTTTAATATAAAACTCTTCCACGAATCAGATTTCATAATATTATGTGTCAGGAGTTATTCTAGTGTCCAGTGGATCAGAAACTGTGTACACGTATAAGTATTTGCACACTTAAAAATTCACCTGTATAAGTAAGTTCGAGCAAATATATATATATATATATAACATATAATATTATACAATTCAACTCCAAAGTTGATAAATAAATGTATTTACTACAATATTCTTAATGGGTTTTTTTATTTGTTTTTTTACTAGGGCTATACATTTATATATACATATGAGGTGTTATATATTAAAATGTGATGAAGGTAAAATATAGTTGTACAGTTGCAAAAAAATCCTTATGGAAAGCTGAGTTCAGTACGTTGAGATATTTATTTCTTATCTTATAAAAGATACTATTCTTATCTTGACTTCGCTCAACCTACAGTGGCACCGGGCTGCGGATATAAAACTTTTAAGGCATAAGTCGTGTGTGCGCTATAAAATGATAAAAAGTCATGTCTTTAATGTGCATAATTTAATGCGCATTTTACCACAACTTCGCTAAAAGCGAAATATTTACTCTTTAACGTGTGTCCAATTATATCCACCAGATGGCAGTACAATGATTAGAGTTAATCGCCCTATATCATTAGTATTATCATGTTATAACAACCGAGGTATTTCATACGCCTATATCTTTATTGTCATTCGTTCTTTATTTTGTCAATCAGTGATGATTTAAATACCTGAATGAATCAGTGTTCGCTGATACAAATAAATATTTCAGTATAAAATCACAGTTATTTGAATTGTTTGATTTACTAATTAGTCATGAATTTCTATCAAAGTAGCAGCAATGTTACTTTACTTGTGAAGAATGGTGGAAATTGTAATTATTAATTATCATAGAAAGTTTAGGTAAAATAAGCAGGTAAATCAGATATATTTTTGTGTATGTTGAATAACTGGGTTGGCTTGTTTTGAATTTCGCGCAAAGCTACTCGAGGCCTATTTGCGCTAGCCGTCCCTATTTTAGCAGTGTAAGACTTGAGGGGAGGCAGCTAATTATCACCGCCAACCGCCAACTCTTGACTGCTCTTTTACCAACGAATAGTGGGATTGATCACGGTTAAAAGGGCGAGCATGGTTGAACCTGCGACCTTCAGATTACAAGTCGAGTGTCTTAACCACCTGGTCATGCCGGACTTGAATTGCTGCATATAATCACTAATATAACTGCAGAACAATTTTTTTGAAAAGTTATGCTTCCTGTAAAGTTTTTGCTGATTGTGACAGGTACCTGGTGGGTATACACAGATATAGTTTTGGTTTTGCTTCATGACGTAGAAACTCTGAGAAATAGACAATTAACTGTTTACCGGCAATAACGTATTTAATTGCGTTTATGTTTCTAATACGCTATTAAGTTCAACATAATTAAAAGTGTTTTGCTCCTGGTTTTCGTTTGTATTCAATGTCCGGTGCATCACGTTGCAGTGTCCAACAGTAGTCAGCAAACATTGACCGATTCCAGTTGCCCTGATATCGTTTTTCCATTGTAGTAATGTCCTGGTGAAACTGAAGATTTTGATGAAACGGTACGTGATGGACAAATTTGGATGTGATTTTCATAATCAACAGCCAAAAATCTATAAGGAACACCAAACAGTGTTCAAGGAGCAAAAACTTTGTTGTGTTCAGTGTGTTAAGTATCATGACTGTGGTTATTGGGTAATGTGCTCACTCACAACAGAAACAGATATAGAATGTGATTACAGGGTTTTGTACTCACCAAAAACAATAAACAGTTCTCTGTACAGTTACACTTCAAGTAAAATGTTTCAGAAATTGAGGTTTAATGAACCCACCACATTGTCAACCAAGAAATCGTTAGAAACGTCTTCAAATTTAACTTAAGTTTTAAAATCTCTAGGAAATAAACGATATATTTAGAACAATTTAATTATACTAACATATTATACTTCAGACGATACGAAGATTTAGCTTTTTATTAAAGACAGCTTTCATCTAATCTCCTAGTGCTAAGAAGTGAGAGACCCGGCATGGCCAGGTGGTATGGGCGCTTGACTCTTAAGCTGAGGGCCACAGGTTCGACTTCCCATTGCACCAAACATGCTCGCCCTTTCAGCCGTGGGGTGTTATAAGGTGACGGTCAATCCTACTTTCGTTGGTAAAAGGGTAACCCACGAGTTGGCGGTGGGTGGTGATGACTAGCTGCCTTCTTTCTAATCTTAAAATGCTAAATTAGGAACGGCTAGCGCAGATAGTCCTCGTGTAGCTTTGCGCGAAATTCAAAAACAAACAAACCAAAAGAAAAACTCCATTATCTTACACTCACTGGTTATTTGTGGCATAAAAGTGCCACTTCCTTGAAGGGCAAAACTTATCGTATTGTCTAGTGGCAAGTGAAGTACCATTACATAGAAATAAGTGGTACGTTATTCTATACTGACAACTGGATTCTTATTCAATAGAAACAAGTGGCACTATATTCCGTAGAGACATATGGTACAGTTTCGGAAGAGAGAAATGGTTCTGAACAGAGAAGTAGTACCATATTTTGTAGAGACAAGTAGTGCTATATTATGTAATGAGAGTGGTACTACATTATGTAATGACAGTGGTACTAAATTTTATAGAGACAATTGGTACTGTTTTCGGTGAAGGCAATTTGTATTATATTATGCAGAGGCAAGTGGCACTATATTCTGTATAGACAAGTAGTACCATATTCTGTAGAGACAAGTAGTACTATATATTGTAGAGACAAGTAGTATTATATTTTGTAGAGACAAGTGGTACTATATTCTTTAGAGACAAGTAGTGCTATATTCCGTAGAGACAAGTGGTACTATATTTTGTAGAGACAAGTAGTACCATATTTTGTAGAGACAAGTAGTGCTATATTCCGTAGAGACAAGTGGTACTATATTTTGTAGAGACAAGTAGTACCATATTCTGTATAGACAAGTAGTACTATGTTCCGTAGAGACAAATAGTACCATATTTTGTAAAGACAAGTAGTATCATATTCTGTAGAGACAAGCAGTACTATATTTTGTAAAGATAAGTGGTACTTATTTTCTAGAAACAAGTGGTACTATATTCTGTAGAGGCAAATAGTACTTTATTTTGTAGAGACAAGTGGTATTATATTCTGTAGAGACAAATTGTACTATATTTTACAGAGAAAAGTAGTACTTTATTTTGTAGAAACAAGTAATACTATATTTTGTTGAGACAAGTTGTGCTATATTCTGTAGAGACAAGTAGTACCATATTTTCTAAAGACAATTTGTACTATATTTTATAGAGACAAGTGGTACTAAATTATGTTGAAACATGTTGTACTACATTCTGTAGAGACAAGTAGTTCTATATTCTCTAGATACAACTGGTACTATATTCTGTAATTTCAAGTAGTATCATAAACCAACTGCAGTGAGGCTTGTGTTAGGAAATCCACAACTTACTTCAAAGTACTCTTCTTTGATAATACTTACTACAATATCCTAGGTGTCGTATTGTGACGTATTTGTTACATCTCCATGTTTCTGAGTAAAAGGTACAATCGTGTTTGTTATTGGTTCGTGTTTCTTGTTGATACTTGTAACCGTGTGTGTCACTGAGCAAGTGGCACAGTATTTTTTTATTTACAAGCAGTTGTTTTATGTGATAAAAAGTAACTGCATCATTCTCTTACAGGTTTTTTTTTAATTTTTCTTTATTCATGTACATGTTGACCCTAGTATCATGTCTTAGAGAAAATTTCATTCACTTATATTTTCCTATCCTTGAGCTGTTAATTACAAAACCATATAATAGTCTATCTGTCCTCTGCCTACCACGGGTATAATGGAAACCTGGGTTTCAGCGTTATAATCCCTCAGAATTACCAATAACTTTGAAACAGTTAGGTGTATAGGCTGGTTAGTTAGTTTTTGTTGTTTTGTTTTGTTTTTGTTTTAGGGGGTATTTTTAAATGGTGCGAAAGTTGAGTAACGATCGTCTGCTCGAGGAAAATCAGAAAAACAAATGATGTTAAGTTTCTGATATATGTATATATATATATGTATGTGTCAGTAGGCTTAGTGTTTAACACTTACTATCCTTTCCTGATAATAAATGGTCTGACTGAAATTAGTTTTGTGTTCTGTTAGTTAACAGGATTGAAGCGTTCTGCTTAGATATTTCTATTAGAACTAATAGCAGCAGAAAAATATCTACATACTAATAGAAATGTTAATGTAAGCGCAACAAAGCAAAGTTTTATTTATAATGATAGAGGAAACGGACGTGATATAGAATTGTAATGCCTGATGTATTTCTTAGTGGATCATATAATTTTCAACAATTCTATACAAGCGGTTAACGACATCCTCTGGGGTTTGGCTTAAGAACCTCGTAACAAAACATCTACTCATCGCATACATCTTCACCTATCTGCCTTCTAGAAACAGATTTTGATAGTATTCTACCGTTTGCGCCATTCTGTGGAACTATGACCTATCAGTCTCTATGGAGAACCATTTCTGGTATTTCCCATCCTCCTCAGGTGTTGATATACTGTTGTCTTACTTTCCCATCATCCTCAGGTGTTGATATACTGTTGTCTTACTTTCCCATCCTCCTCAGGTGTTGATATACTGTTGTCTTACTTTCCCATCCTCCTCAAGTGTTGATATACTGTTGTCTTACTTTCCCATCCTCCTCAGGTGTTGATATACTGTTGTCTTACTTTCCCATCCTCCTCAGGTGTTTATATACTGTTGTCTTACTTTCCCATCCTTCTCAGGTGTTGATATACTGTTGTCTTACTTTCCCATCCTCCTCAGGTGTTGATATACTGTTGTCTTACTTTCCCATCCTCCTCAGGTGTTGATATACTGTTGTCTTACTTTCCTATCCTCCTCAGGTGTTGATATTCTGTTGTCTTACTTTCCCATCCTCCTCAGGTGTTGATATACTGTTGTCTTACTTTCCCATCCACCTCAAGTGTTGATATATTGTTGTCTTACTTTCCCATCCTCCTCAGGTGTTGATATACTGTTGTCTTACTTTCCCATCCTCCTCAGGTGTTGATATACTGTTGTCTTACTTTCCCATCCTCCTCAAGTGTTGATATACTGTTGTCTTACTTTCCCATCCTCCTCAGGTGTTGATATACTGTTGTCTTACTTTCCCATCCTCCTCTGGTGTTGATATACTGTTGTCTTACTTTCCCATCCTCCTCAGGTGTTGATATACTGTTGTCTTACTTTCCTATCCTCCTCAGGTGTTGATATTCTGTTGTCTTACTTTCCCATCCTCCTCAGGTGTTGATATACTGTTGTCTTACTTTCCCATCCACCTCAAGTGTTGATATATTGTTGTCTTACTTTCCCATCCTCCTCAGGTGTTGATATACTGTTGTCTTACTTTCCCATCCTCCTCAGGTGTTGATATACTGTTGTCTTACTTTCCTATCCTCCTCAGGTGTTGATATTCTGTTGTCTTACTTTCCCATCCTCCTCAGGTGTTGATATACTGTTGTCTTACTTTCCCATCCACCTCAAGTGTTGATATATTGTTGTCTTACTTTCCCATCCTCCTCAGGTGTTGATATACTGTTGTCTTACTTTCCCATCCTCCTCAGGTGTTGATATACTGTTGTCTTACTTTCCCATCCTCCTCAAGTGTTGATATACTGTTGTCTTACTTTCCCATCCTCCTCAGGTGTTGATATACTGTTGTCTTACTTTCCCATCCTCCTCTGGTGTTGATATACTGTTGTCTTACTTTCCCATCCTCCTCAGGTGTTGATATACTGTTGTCTTACTTTCCCATCCTCCTCAGGTGTTGATATGCTGTTGTCTTACTTTCCCATCCTCCTCAGGTGTTGATATGCTGTTGTCTTACTTTCCCATCCTCCTCAGGTGTTTATATACTGTTGTCTTACTTTCCCATTCTCCTCAGGTGTTGATATGCTGTTGTCTCAGTTTCCCATCCTCCTCAGGTGTTGATATGCTGTTGTCTCAGTTTCCCATCCTCCTCAGGTGTTGATATGCTGTTGTCTCAGTTTCCCATCCTCCTCAGGTGTTGATATGCTGTTGTCTCAGTTTCCCATCCTCCTCAGGTGTTGATATGCTGTTGTCTCAGTTTCCCATCCTCCTAATTGCTATTTATATCTTCTTAGATTGTTTACCTTTTACTAGATAACTTTGGTCTCTACTGATACACAGATTGGCCGTTTCGTGGTTAAAAGATTCCTTGAAATCGTGTCACATTTTACTAGATAACTCTGGTCTCTACTGATACACAGATTGGCTGTTTCGTGGTTAAAAGATTCCTTGAACTCGTGTCACAAAATACCAGGTCAATTAAAAGTAATTCGTTTTCCCCTCTCAGCTTGTAACATTATTACTGTTCTAAATATGTAGGAAGATGTTTTATTTTCAGTTCTAACTAAATATTCCTGGTTTTGTAATTTGTTTATTTACAATATTAGGGAGTTACCAGTTTGCAAAATCAAACTAGTAATGTTTTACTTTTAAAAAGTATTTCATTAACGTTGTATAAAAAACTCAGAACCTTTAGTGAGAAGACTCTGTTTCATGTCGAGTTCTTTTGTCTTATATATGTAAGTAAAACTGTGGAAAAACGTATTGAGATAATCTTTAAATTCAGTGTCGTCCGCCCCCTTCACGAGCACAGCGATAAGTCTACGGATTTACAACGTTAAAATGGGGTTCGATTCCCCTCGGTGAGCTCAGCAGATAGCCTGCTGTGGCTTTCTATGAGAAAAACACACACTGTTGTCCCCCGGTGAGACAGCGGTAAGCTTACAGACTTACAAAACTAAAGTTCGGGTTTCGATCATTCCACGTGAACACAGCACTTAGCCTAATGTGGTTTTCCTTTAAAACAAACAAAGATGATTCACCGCTCAGGAGCAATAGGTTTTGACACGTCTTCGTCAGTCCAAAATTGGTTTGATCATTGTGTGTTTACATACTATAAAACATACTTAAAGTTCTCAGTTATTGAGAGAATTGGAAAAATTTAATCATCCCATTTTAAGTATTTTAAAAGTTGTATTTTGCAACAGTTTGAGAATAAAGTGACATCTTATAATAGGAAAAAATAGTTATCGTTTTTAACTAGAAAGAATCTGAAGGGATTATACTTGTAACATAGAGTGTTTGTAACAGGAAATTAGAAGAGTTTTAGAAATTTAGGTTTAATTATCCGTCGTTAAAAATATTTAGAAAAATATACGTCATAAAATAATATTAAATGTAAAACTGTCTATCAACTATGTGCCTGTTTTATTCGATATATAAAAATATTTCAATAATATTACTGGTTCGTAATTTCTGCTACATTTCACTCATTATAAGATTCTTGAATAAAGTACTTGAATAATGATGATATAGCTTCGACTGAACCCTAATAAGAACATTCAACTGTTTTTATTTAATTCGCTTTGTTGTATTTTTCTTTCCCGATGTGGGCCTCGGCATGGTCAGGTGGTTCGGGCGCTCAACTCGTAATCTGAGGGTTGCAAGTTCGAGACCCTGTTACACCAATCATGCTCAGTCTTTCAGCTCTGGAGGTCTTGTGATGTGACGCTCAATTTCACTAATCGTTGCTTACAGAGTAGCCCAAAAATTGGCGGTGGGTGGTGATGACTAGCTGCCTTTCCGCTAGTCTTACACTGCTAAATTAGGGATGGCTTGCGCATATAAACCTCGTGTAGCTTTGCGCGAACTTCTAAAACAAAGCAAACCAAACCTGATGTGTGTTTCAAATTACAACTGTGACGCAACGCCGCCAAGCGGACTTTACCTCGAATTACCAACCTTAGTTTCTCACTTAACGCAAAGACGATCGCGATGAGCTCTCGCTAACAGTTCTACCTCTGTTATGTGAACAGTAGTTTGGTAAACAGAGAGACTCAGAGCTTCCCATAATTAATAAAACTTAAATCAGGAACAAATAACATTCTAAAAAATACAAGAGTTAGACTACGAAACAATGCAAATCCAGAACTAATGAAGATCTCATTTAGCGGTCGGGCAAATTACGGCCTCAGATAAGCAGGATACACCTATTCCTTAACGTGATGGCTAGCCAAGAACAAACAACTTCCAATACTGAGGAACAAAGAGCTTCTAATAGTCAAGACCAGAGAACTTCGACTAGCCAGGAAGAGAAAGATTCTGATACACAAGATAAGAAAACTTCCAACGAACACACAAGCCATTGTCCTTCAGCGGTTCCCGAAGTGGTTTGTACTAAGCCTATAGTTTAAAATTCTAGAAAATCAAATATTGTCCGTACAAATTCACTGGATTCGTGTTTTAGGTAGTAGAAACAGTAGAAATTATAAAAGGTAAAAAGACGCTTTATTGTCTTAATAATAGATATTTTAAACACTGAGAAAACGGAAATTGTAGCGGCTTACAGTAGCAAAGCATAATTATATATTTTAACCAATGGAAAAAGACAACAGTGTAATAAAGTTAACATGTTTCAAATAACAGTCAAGGGTATAGTGTAATAAAGTTAACATGTTTCAAGTAACAGTCAAGGGTAAAGTGTAATAAAGCTAACATGTTTCAAATAACAGTCAAGAGTATAGTTTAATAAAGTTAACATGTTTCAAATAACAATCAAGGGTATAGTGTAATAAAGTTAACATGTTTCAAATAACGGTCAAGGGTATAGTGTAATAAAGTTAACATGTTTCAAATAACAGTCAAGGGTATAGTGTAATAAAGTTAACATGTTTCAAATAACAGTCAAGGGTAAAGTGTAATAAAGTTAACATGTTTCCAATAACGGTCAAGGGTATAGTGTAATAAAGTTAACATGTTTCAAATAACGGTCAAGGGTATAGTTTAATAAAGTTAACATGTTTCAAATAACGGTCAAGGGTATAGTGTAATAAAGTTAACATGTTTCAAATAAAGGTCAAGGGTATAGTTTAATAAAGTTAACATGTTTCAAATAACAGTCAAGGGTATAGTTTAATAAAGTTAACATGTTTCAAATAATGGTCAAGGGTATAGTGTAATAAAGTTAACATGTTTCAAATAACAGTCAAGGGTAAAGTGTAATAAAGTTAACATGTTTCAAATAACAGTCAAGGGTATAGTGTAATAAAGTTAACATGTTCAAATAACAGTCAAGGGTAAAGTGTAATAAAGTTAACATGTTTCAAATAACGGTCAAGGGTATAGTGTAATAAAGTTAACATGTTTCAAATAACGGTCAAGGGTATAGTTTAATAAAGTTAACATGTTTCAAATAACGGTCAAGGGTATAGTGTAATAAAGTTAACATGTTTCAAATAAAGGTCAAGGGTATAGTTTAATAAAGTTAACATGTTTCAAATAACAGTCAAGGGTATAGTGTAATAAAGTTAACATGTTTCAAATAACGGTCAAGGGTATAGTGTAATAAAGTTAACATGTTTCAAATAACGGTCAAGGGTATAGTTTAATAAAGTTAACATGTTTCAAATAACGGTCAAGGGTATAGTGTAATAAAGTTAACATGTTTCAAATAACGGTCAAGGGTATAGTGTAATAAAGTTAACATGTTTCAAATAACGGTCAAGGGTATAGTTTAATAAAGTTAACATGTTTGAAATAACAGTCAAGGGTATAGTGTAATAAAGTTAACATGTTTCAAATAACAGTCAAGGGTATAGTGTAATAAAGTTAACATGTTTCAAATAACGGTCAAGGGTATAGTGTAATAAAGTTAACATGTTTCAAATAACGGTCAAGGGTATAGTGTAATAAAGTTAACATGTTTCAAATAACGGTTAAGGGTATAGTGTAATAAAGTTAACATGTTTCCAATAACGGTCAGTACTTTTAAACAACGTAAGATGAAAGTATTTAAAGCAAACTAGACAACCAGAACTTATAGATAATGTAACTTATATAAAACAGTTTAAAGTAAACTAGGTAAGTAGAGATTACTGACAATGTAAAATATATATAACACAATTTAAACTGAACTCCATAACAAAAAATTACTGACAATGTAACTTATATAAAACAGTTTAGACTAAACTCCATAACTAAAAATTACTGACAATATAACTTATTTAAAACAGTTTAAACTGAACTCCATAACAAAAAATTACTGACAATATAACTTATATAAAACAGTTTAGACTAAACTCCATAACTAAAAATTACTGACAATGTAACTTATATAACACAGTTTAAACTAAACTAGGTAAGTAGAGATTACTGTCAATGTAACTTGTATAAAAGAGTTTAAACTAAACTAGATAACTGAAAATTACTGACAATATAACTTATATAAAACAGTTTAAACTGAACTCCATAACAAAAAATTACTGACAATATAACTTATATAAAACAGTTTAGACTAAACTCCATAACTAAAAATTACTGACAATGTAACTTATATAACACAGTTTAAACTAAACTAGGTAAGTAGAGATTACTGTCAATGTAACTTGTATAAAACAGTTTAAACTAAACTAGGTAAGTAGAGATTACTGATAATATAACTTATATAAAACAGTTTAGACTAAACTAGGTAAGTAGAGATTACTGACAATATAACTTATATAAATCAGTTTAAACTAAACTGCATAACTAAAAAATTACTGACAATATAACTTATTTAAACAGTTTGAACTAAACTGCATAACTAAAAATTACTGACAATGTAACTTATATAAAACAGTTTAGACTAAACTCCATAACTAAAAATTACTGACAATATAACTTATATAAAACAGTTTAAACTAAACTAGGTAAGTAGAGATTACTGATAATATAACTTATATAAAACAGTTTAGACTAAACTAGGTAAGTAGAGATTACTGACAATATAACTTATATAAATCAGTTTAAACTAAACTGCATAACTAAAAATTACTGACAATATAACTTATTTAAACAGTTTGAACTAAACTCCATAACTAAAAAGTACTGACAATGTAACTTATATAACACAGTTTAAACTAAACTAGGTAAGTAGAGATTACTGTCAATGTAACTTGTATAAAACAGTTTAAACTAAACTAGATAAGTAGAGATTACTGACAATGTAACTTATATAAAAGAGTTTAAACTAAACTAGATAACTGAAAATTACTGAGAATGTAACTTATATAAAACAGTTTCAATTACATAGTCGAGTAGTTAGAGAAATGAGACTGTTGGATAGAACAGACGATAGATTAAATACCAGTAACAAAATATAAATCGCATCACATTAAACTAGATGTTACAATTATTATTATTATTATACATTCTTTCTAATCGTAAAATAGTAATAAAAATATTTGCAAACTGTTAAAATAATTTGTAACTTGCTCAGAGCAAACAAACAATTTCTTGTTTATTGGCTTTAACTCTAAAGTACTCAGCGTATTCTGTTGTCACCCGAATGTTATTTTTGTAAGTTCTTAAACTTCCAAACAGTCTTTATACACAGAGACAGACTGTTAAATAAAGATGAATAATACATTTTAATAACGAAAGCTTATCTATTTTCCTTCCCCGGTTTTTCATCTTCATAAATCTGCTCACTGGTTGGTTTTCGGAATAATTTTAAACATTTGTATCAGAATTTTCATATTATTAATCACGATAAAAAAAAAAAAACCTATTTACGCTCTGTAGGCTTAACGATAACTTCAAGTAAGCATGAATTAAAAAGAAACCAAACTCCTGCGCTTTTAAATAATTGATTATACATCTTCAAGAGAATAAAGGTCCTTCTGAACTGGTATGGTCACCTGTTCGAAAGTTTTGTGTATTTGTTTAATTCATTGCTTCTTCTGTGTGTGACGAAATCACGTATTTTGTCTTTTTATAAGAATTTAAGTAAGCGCTACATTTAAAGGTGTTATATCAAGTAGGGTTTGGTTTGAATTTCGTGCAAAGCTACACGAGGGTTATCTGCGCTAGCTGTCCCTAATTTAGCAGTGTAAGACCGGAGGGAAGGCAGCTAGTTTTCACCACCTTCCGCCATCTCTTGGGCTACTCTTTTACCAACGAATAGTGGGATTGACCGTGACATTAGAACGCCCCCATGGCTGAATGGGGAGCATATTTGGTGTGACGGGATTCGAACCTGCGACCTTCAGATTACGAGGCGAGTGCCTTAACTATCTGGCCATGCTGGACTAGCCATTTAGGGATACCACGCCTTTATTTTCAAGTGTCATTTGTCGATTCTGTTTTTATACAGTAACATATAAAACAACGAATCCTTTAAAACGTTACCTATTTTGTTGAAGTTTACTGTGGAAATGGTCAGGAAAGAAAAGGAGAATAAAAAGCACGTGCTATCCCTTTACCATGAGAAAATACACGAAGTAGAATTAAATCACGTGTTGATAATGTGCACGGTGATTGGTTGTCAATCAACCAATCAGAGACTGCCGCGTAACTGTAATCCCTATAACACTATAACCGGCCATTATACTTCCAGTAGTGATGCATGATATCGAGGACCGAGATATTTCAAGCGTACTGCAATCAAATTTTTTATTGTTTAAGGATACCCAGGCACAAAACTGCCCAAAATGCCTTGTTCCAATAGGAATCGCAGACAAGATAGTATGTGAAACTGACATTGTTAGCGGTAAAAGTCATCGAAAACCTAAATTCTCCAACACTGGTGTTGAATATTTTAGGATAATTTCTTTACGAGATTATGCCACAGTTCTGGACAACAACATTGCTTTAAGTACAACAGTGAAGGTCACCTCGGTTTCAGTGGAAGTGTAACTGCTTGAAACCGATCCTGAGAAGTTGCAACAAACGAAAAGTCCGAAAAACGGACATTGGGACAGAAGCAGTGGAGTGCTCAACATTGGAGCCGTCTACTTTTTTACAAATATATCCAAATTCGAATGATTAAACAACGATAAATATAAGAAAAGTGTTATAGTCATATACAACATGTATAGTGAAGCATGGTGAGAAGATGATATTAGTAGAAAGTTATGGTTGCGTCTTAGCCTACGGTATAAATGATCTACACAAAATTGATAGTACTCTGACTGCTGGTAGGTACAGGCTCGTTCTGGTTTGTTATACTATATCCTCAGAAACACGACTCGTCGGGCTGGGATTCATCTTTCAGAGACATTAATAATCCAAGCGCACATTAAGTATAGTAAAACGACAATTTAATATTAAAAAACACAAACGATCATGAACTGGTCTTCACTAGCCAGCTATAAGTTTTACTGAGGCTGTATGGGCTTATATAAAAACTAAGAATATCAAACATCTACCAAACACTTTGACTGAATTGTGGAAAGTAATACATCTGTTCTGGTTTGTTTTGAATTTCGCGCAAAGCTATCCAAGGACTATTTGTGCTAACTGTTCCTAATTTAACAGTGGTAAACTAGAGGGTGAGCAACTAGTAAACACCATCCACCAACAAATAGTGTAAATGACCGAAATATTGATATTGTAACACCTATCCCCCACGGATGGAAAGGTGAGCGTGTTCGGACCCGCGACCCTCAGATTACGTCATAGCCTCCTGGTGTGCAGTAATGTAAAACATTCGGAACAATATTTCATAATAGTACGTTGATAAAACAACCTGTAAGAGGTACGAGGATACAGCGTACAAAATAGTGGTACATTGTAAACAAGTTCATTTTGTATCGTACAAAATAGTGGTACATTGTAAACCAGTTCATTTTGTATCGTACTATCTTAAAAATATTATATAACAGAAATGGTTTTATCATTCGATTGCCGTAATCCGTTCTTTGCGACTCCAGTACGTTTCCCTAAGCATTTCTATTACTGTATCTAAGGTCAATTTGCACGCTCTGTAAATATTTCTTTGCTCGGAAACGAAGATATAAACCATAATTTCCGGTTTTTTCCCATATTATAATATCATTACTTTTGTGTTGGGATTTCCTAAAACAAACATATTAAAATATGATGCTCATTGTCACGTGAGATGTACGTGATATGACCGTTAAAATATAGCATTGTACCAATAATAAATAAATAAAAATAGATTATTTAATCTAATGTATAAAGGTGGGTTTATATAAGTTCTTTCACGTGCTGATAAGTAGATGCACTTCCGCATGGTTCATGAAACTGTTCTGTTTTAAGAGTAAATAAAACCAAAGTTAATAGTAATACATATTTTATTTCTCGCTTTGAATATTAAAACGTCACGCTGTGTTGTAGCTACAGAGTACATAATGTTTCTCATGATTCATGGCACGTATAAATTTTACTGATTTCATGACAATACAAATTGCAAAGTTAAGCGTTTCTTATGCGACCCACCCGTCATGGCCAGGTGGGTTAAGGCACTCGGCTCGTAATCTGAGGGTCGCGGGTCTGAATTGAATTCCCGTCACACTAAACATGCTGGCCCTTTCAGCCGTATGCGGCGTTATAATGTCACGGTCAACCCAACTATTCGTTGGTAAAAAAGTAGTCCAAGATTTGGCGGTGGGTGGTGATGAATAGCTGCCTTCCCTCTAGTCTTACACTGCTAAATTAGGGACGGCTAGTGCAGACAGCCCTTGAGTAGCTTTGCGCGAAATTCAAAACAAGCAAAGTCTTATGCGACATCATTTTAGGGTCTACTGACTGACTAACAGACAACACACAACTGTATACTGGTACAAGTGAAACAACTAAAATATTTTGCTCGTATTTCTTCCAGTTGATCAGATATAACTAAAGTTTCGGTGGAGTTGCAATGTATATTATTTGTTGGTTTTATACAAAATCGAAGGACAAAGAAATCCTACAAATCGTGGTTTCATGAAGATTTTTGAGACCATAACAGAAGCAAAAACATAAATTCGGGCACATTTCTTCTTGATACAGTTTACGAAACTGTTTAGTGGCCGTATAAGAAAAGTAAAGATACATCATTCCAGTAGTTGACACTCTAGGCCTATTTTAGTAAAGCAGTTAAACAAGTAAATAATTTTATTGAAAATGTGAGAATCGCTTAATAAAGCAGATAAAGAAATAATGTTACAATTATGACAACAGTTAACTTCAACACACAGCACATTCTAAAAATAATAATAATTATTATCAACTGACAACATACCGTGAACACAAAAACTCCTTACCAAACAACAACGTACCCTAACAGGATATACTAAACTAATGTATTAATTATTACCAAACAACAATATACCCCAACGTAATATACCTGGTTTAACAGCTTCTACCAAAAAAACAACATAGCAGAACATAATATACTCAACTTACTTAGTAGTTAGCACATATAGCCCATTGTGTAGCTTTGTGCTTTATTGCAAACAAATAATCCCTCAGTAGTTATTACCAAACAACAACATTCCACAAGAGGTTAGCACATATAGCCCATTATGTAGCTTTGTGCTTTATTGCAAACAAACAATCCTCAGTAGTTATTACCAAACAACAACATTCCACAAGAGGTTAGCACATATAGCCCATTGTGTAGCTTTGTGCTTTATTGCAAACAAATAATCCTCAGTAGTTATTACCAAACAACAACATTGCACAAGAGGTTAGCACATATAGCCCATTGTGTAGCTTTGTGCTTTATTGCAAACAAACAATCCTCAGTAGTTATTACCAAACAACAACATTGCACAAGAGGTTAGCACATATAGCCCATTGTGTAGCTTTGTGCTTTATTGTAAACAAATAATCCCTCAGTAGTTATTACCAAACAACAACATTCCACAATAGGTTAGCACATATAGCCCATTGTGTAGCTTTGTGCTTTATTGCAAACAAATAATCCTCAGTAGTTATTACTAAACAACAACATTCCACAAGAGAATGTATTCAACTTACTCAGTAGTTACTACCACACAACAATATACACCACCAGAATATCCTTAGGGTAAATAACAACATATTATTGGTTTAGCTAACAGCTTACACTTTCGAAGCTCTTTAATAACAAGGTTTTACCTTTATTTTACAGTAGAATCTGAACATAATGGTTGTTACTTGAATACAAGAACTTCTCTTCTTGCTTTTCTGTCTTTTGTCAGTTAAAGAAAATCCCATAAAAGCGAGTCCTCATTAAAATTTCTACGTTACTGCGAATGGATAAAACTAGATATGCTTGCAGCGACTTAGAGGTCTGCAGGTATCTACAACGTTAGGCCTAACTGCCATAAAGAACTTTGAAAGCTTTATGAAATTAGTTTTATTAAAATTTCAGTAGTTTATATAATACCTGTTAAGTGAATGGTCTATTTATTTATCTATTTACATTGTTGGATGTATGGCCTATTTTTCTATCTACCAACAAAATACAGTTAGATTCTTTACCAACAATACACAAATTCAGAAGTGGACGACTGTACAAATAAAAGCTAATTACAGTTGAAGTCAAAAACATTAATTATAAGAAAATATTTATCCTGTAAGTTTCAATGAGCTTCACTCACAACCGAGACGTAGATCCAAGTCACATATTACATCTAATTAAAGTGAAACGTTAGATTAGGCCTTTAACACTTTCTAAAAGAAACTGCACTCTTTCTTCTGTGTTAAAGTTTACGTAAATATTATACTTTCGCAGAAGACTGTTAAGTAATGCCAAAAATCAATCTAATGTGTGAGTTTCATTTGTCCACAGTGCTGAATGTGAGGTGTCTTACGATGCTCGCGTTTGGGGCTTGATCCACGCAACGAACATGGCGCAGATATTCATACACAACAGTGTAGCTTTAGGATAAAATAAAATCATAAAAGAGGTAAATTGCAAGTGAGCTAAGACCATAAAATACAATAGCTCTTACAGCTGATATTCTGAAATATAAACGTTAGAAGTGACCTATAACAGTTATCTCGCAAGTCTTCCAGCTTTTAGTATAAAGATTTAATGTTGAAAGACATGGCCTACAAGGGTTTACTATAGAACAGATCTTGTAGACGTTATTCCAAAATTCTGATGTTAGAAGTAACTTACATCCCTTAACTATACATCAGGGCTTCTAACTGTTATTTTAAATATTTTGTCATTAGAAAAATCGGCCTAAGACAGTTAACTTGATATAATTATTAAACATTAGTCCATAGATTTGTTATGTGATTCAATAATATAAACGTATAACTGTAATAACCATTAACAACACTTTCAATAACACATACCATGAACAACACTTGAACAACACTTTCAATAACACATACCATGAACAACACTTCCAATACCACAACACTTCCACACATACATGAACAACACTTTGACACACACCATTAACAACATAATAACACATACATGAACAACACTTCCAATAACACATACCATGAACAACACTTCCAATGACACACACCATTAACAACACTTTCAATAACACATACCATGAACAACACTTCCAATAACACATACCATGAACAACACTTCCAATAACACATACCATGAACAACACTTTCAATAACACATACATACATGAACAACACTTTCAATAACACATACCATGAACAACACTTCCAATAACACATACCATGAACAACACTTTTAATAACACATACCATGAACAACACTTCCAATAACACACACCATGAACAACACTTCCAATAACACATACCATGAACAACACTTCCAATAACACATACCATGAACAACACTTTTAATAACACATACCATGAACAACACTTCCAATAACACATACCATGAACAACACTTTTAATAACACATACCATGAACAACACTTTCAATAACACATACCATGAACAACACTTTAATAACACATACCATGAACAACACTTCCAATAACACATACCATGAACAACACTTCCAATAACACATACCATGAACAACACTTTCTAATAACACATACCATGAACAACACTTCCAATAACACATACCATGAACAACACTTTTCCAATAACACATACCATGAACAACACTTCCAATAACACATACCATGAACAACACTTTTAATAACACATACCACAACACTTTCAATAACACATACCATGAACAACACTTCCAATAACACATACCATGAACAACACTTTTAATAACACATACCATGAACAACACTTCCAATAACACATACCATGAACAACACTTCCAATAACACATACCATGAACAACACTTTTAATAACAATAACACACTACCATGAACAACACTTTTAATAACACATACCATGAACAACACTTCCAATAACACATACCATGAACAACACTTTTAATAACACATACCATGAACAACACTTCCAATAACACATACCATGAACAACACTTCCAATAACACATACCATGAACAACACTTTTAATAACACATACCATGAACAACACTTCCAATAACACATACCATGAACAACACTTGAACAACAATAACACATACCATGAACAACACTTCCAATAACACATACCATGAACAACACTTCCAATAACACATACCATGAACAACACTTTTAATAACACATACCATGAACAACACTTCCAATAACACATGAACCACTGAACAACACTTCCAATAACACATACCATGAACAACACTTTAATAACACATACCATGAACAACACTTCCAATAACCATGAACAACACTTCCAATAACACATACCATGAACAACACTTTTAATAACACATACCATGAACAACACTTCCAATAACACATACCATGAACAACACTTCCAAACACATACCATGAACAACACTTCCAATAACACATACCATGAACAACATTCCAATAACACATACCATGAACAACACTTCCAATAACACATACCATGAACAACACTTCCAATAACACATACCATGAACAACACTTCCATAACACATACCATGAACAACACTTTTTAATAACACATACCATGAACAACACTTTTAATAACACATACCATGAACAACACTTCCAATAACACATACCATGAACAACACTTTTAATAACACATACCATAACACATACCATGAACAACACTTTTAATAACACATACCATGAACAACACTTCCAATAACACATACCATGAACAACACTTCCAATAACACATACCATGAACAACACTTTTAATAACACATACCATGAACAACACTTCCAATAACACATACCATGAACAACACTTCCAATAACACATACCATGAACAACACTTTTAATAACACATACCATGAACAACACTTCCAATAACACATACCATGAACAACACTTCCAATAACACATACCATGAACAACACTTCCAATAACACATACCATGAACAACACTTCCAATAACACATACCATGAACAACACTTTTAATAACACATACCATGAACAACACTTCCAATAACACATACCATGAACAACACTTTAATAACACATACCATGAACAACACTTCCAATAACACATACCATGAACAACACTTCCAATAACACATACCATGAACAACACTTTCAATAACACATACCATGAACAACACTTTTAATAACACATACCATGAACAACACTTCCAATAACACATACCATGAACAACACTTCCAATAACACATACCATGAACAACACTTTTAATAACACATACCATGAACAACACTTTTAATAACACATACCATGAACAACACTTTAATAACACATACCATGAACAACACTTCCAATAACACATACCATGAACAACACTTCACAATAACACATACCATGAACAACACTTCCAATAACACATACCATGAACAACACTTTTAATAACACATACCATGAACAACACTTCCAATAAAACACATACCATGAACAACACTTTTAATAACACATACCATGAACAACACTTCCAATAACACATACCATGAACAACACTTCCAATAACACATACCATGAACAACACTTTTAATAACACATACCATGAACAACACTTCCAATAACACATACCATGAACAACACTTTTAATAACACATACCATGAACAACACTTCCAATAACACATACCATGAACAACACTTCCAATAACATATAATAACAACACAATATATACATGAACAACACTTCCAATAACACATACCATGAACAACACTTTTAATAACACAATAACACATACCATGAACAACACTTCCAATAACACATACCATGAACAACACTTTTAATAACACATACCATGAACAACACTTCCAATAACACATACCATGAACAACACTTTTAATAACACATACCATGAACAACACTTCCAATAACACATACCATGAACAACACTTTCAATAACACATACCATGAACAACACTTCCAATAACACATACCATGAACAACACTTTTAATAACACATACCATGAACAACACTTTTAATAACACATACCATTAACAACACTTTCAATAACACATACCATGAACAACACTTCCAATAACACATACCATGAACAACACTTTTAATAACACATACCATGAACAACACTTCCAATAACACATACCATGAACAACACTTCCAATAACACATACCATGAACAACACTTTTAATAACACATACCATGAACAACACTTCCAATAACACATACCATGAACAACACTTTCAATAACACATACCATGAACAACACTTCCAATAACACATACCATGAACAACACTTCCAATAACACATACCATGAACAACACTTCCAATAACACATACCATGAACAACACTTTCAATAACACATACCATGAACAACACTTCCAATAACACACACCATGAACAACACTTCCAATAACACACACCATGAACAACACTTCCAATAACACATACCATGAACAACACTTTTAATAACACATACCATGAACAACACTTCCAATAACACATACCATGAACAACACTTTTAATAACACATACCATGAACAACACTTCCAATAACACATACCATGAACAACACTTCCAATAACACATACCATGAACAACACTTTTAATAACACATACCATGAACAACACTTCCAATAACACATACCATGAACAACACTTTTAATAACACATACCATGAACAACACTTCCAATAACACATACCATGAACAACACTTCCAATAACACATACCATGAACAACACTTTTAATAACACATACCATGAACAACACTTCCAATAACACATACCATGAACAACACTTCCAATAACACATACCATGAACAACACTTTTAATAACACATACCATGAACAACACTTCCAATAACACATACCATGAACAACACTTTAACACATACCATGAACAACACTTCCAATAACACATACCATGAACAACACTTCCAATAACACATACCATGAACAACACTTTAATAACACATACCATGAACAACACTTCAATAACACATACCATGAACAACACTTCCAATAACACATGAACAACACTTTTAATGAACAACACTTCCAATAACACATACCATGAACAACACTTTTAATAACACATACCATGAACAACACTTCCAATAACACATACCATGAACAACACTTTAATAACACATACCATGAACAACACTTCCAATAACACATACCATGAACAACACTTTAATAACCATGAACAACACTTTTAATAACACATACCATGAACAACACTTCCAATAACACATACCATGAACAACACTTTTAATAACACATACCATGAACAACACTTCCAATAACACATACCATGAACAACACTTCCAATAACACATACCATGAACAACACTTTAATAACACATACCATGAACAACACTTCCAATAACACATACCATGAACAACACTTCCAATAACACATACCATGAACAACACTTTTAATAACACATACCATGAACAACACTTCCAATAACACATACCATGAACAACACTTTTAATAACACATACCATGAACAACACTTCCAATAAATACACATACCATGAACAACACTTTAATAACACATACCATGAACAACACTTCCAATAACACATACCATGAACAACACTTTTAATAACACATACCATGAACAACACTTTAATAACACATACCATGAACAACACTTCCAATAACACATACCATGAACAACACCTTTAATAACACATACCATGAACAACACCTCCAATAACACATACCATGAACAACACTTTTAATAACACATACCATGAACAACACTTTTAATAACACATACCATGAACAACACTTCTAATAACACACACCATAAACAACACTTCTTCCAAAGCCTTGAATGTTCTTTTTGTGGGTTGTCTCCATTTTTTTCGGGGAGTAGTCTGAGTTAATATTTCTGCTGCTTCCATAGTAACGTAAACTAAACATCTGTCATACACATTGAAACAATGAAATACACTGATGTTTGAATAGTTCTTGATTATTATTTTTAAATACCATAATAGGAACATCGACTTCCATCCTAGCGGAAAATATGAAAGTTAACTTTTAACGATTAGTACGCCTATTGTAATAAAATAATAATTTTTTTTGAAAATGTTCTTAAACCTTCTTGTGTTACGTTATTAATTCAGGTTGAGTCCAAAGTTCCAATAATATGACGTAAATTTATTTTGAAAGTACAATTTCCATTCTCAGTGGCTGAAACAATGCTTGTAATTAAGGTCACATTTTATAAGTCACGTGATAGAATACACGTCACTGCGAACTCTAAAGTTGTTATCCAATAGCATGTCGTGCTTTTATTTTGTAACATAATTTCGATCAAAAGGCCCTAATTTATGTATAAATAAAGTTTGACGTATTTAAGAGAGGATAACAAAGACGTAACCAGTTTGCTTTAGAATTTTCGCGCAAAGATACACGAGAAAGGTCAGCAGGTAGTCGTCCTAGTTTTAAAACGACAATCTAAAAAGAAAGCCAACAGCACCCATCACCAATGTCTGAGCTGCTTTTTGTGACAAGGTTGGAGGATGGTACCCGGACGCGAACCAATAACTCTCGAATTTATATTCCGGGCAAATTAACCAATCAGATGTAAATAGAGTAAGCTAAGAGAGTGCTCTGTTTATTAAAGGTTTATGAGTTCAGGTTTAGCAAGTTTTGTTTTCAGTTAAGCACAACACTAAACAACGCTCTGACATGACCAACACTGGTTTCGAAGCCTAAACTTTAAAAGCCCTTCAACTTATCTCTGAGCCACCAGAAGTGATCTATAACAGTTAATTATGAACACAAGTTTTCTAGCTATTATTAACAAGTTTTGACGTTAGAAGAAGTAACCTGAAACAGTTATCTATGTAACTATACAATTTGTTAAGATGCTGTTTTATTAAAAGCCAACATCACGAGAACGACTCCTGAAAATCATGTAAATACGTTGTTGGAATTGGAACCAAATAAAAACTGTTGTATTTCTTCAGAGAAGTCTAGTACAATATGTTATACAGTTGAACGTTTATTAAATGTCCAATAAATTATTGAATTATTCCTACATTCCTCAAAAACTTGGATAAAATTTCTCAATTCGATCACACAAGAGAAACCTAAGAATGGCTATAGGTGCTGTTTGCTAACTGTTTTTACCAACGAATAGTAAAATTGACCAAACGTTATAACGCCTTCAAGGCAGAAAAGGCGAGCATATTGAGGGAAGAAAATTGAGCTCGCAGTCTTCAAATTAAGTCAAGTGTCCTATCCACCAGGCCATGCTGAACCTTTTTAAATAGTACTTACCAAAATTGTTGAAAGCCTCCTGAGATTATAAGTCAAGTGTCCTAACCACCAAGCCATGCTAAACCTTTAAATATTACTTACCAAAATTGTTGAAAGCCTCCTGAGATTATAAGTCAAGTGTCCTAACCACCAGGCCATGCTAAACCTTAAATATTACCAAAATTGTTGAAAGCCTCCTGAGATTATAAGTCAAGTATCCTAACCACCAGGCCATGCTAAACCTTTAAATATTGCTTACCAAAATTGTTGAAAGCCTCCTGAGATTATAAGTCAAGTGTGCTAACCACCAGGCCATGCTAAACCTTTAAATGGTACTTACCAAAATTGTTGAAAGCCTCCTGAGATTGTAAGTCAAGTGTCCTAACCACCAGGCCATGCTAAACCTTTTAAATGGTACTTTCCAAAATTGTTGAAAGCCTTCTCAGATTATAAGTCAACTGTCCTAAACTCCAGGCTGTGTCAAGCCCTCTAAATGGTACTTATCAAAATTGTTGAAAAGTTCCTCAGACTTCATTCAAGTACCCCAACCACCAGACCACGCCAAGTTCTCTAAATGGCACTTATCAATATTGTTAAAAAGCCCTCAGACTATCATTCAAGTGCCCTAACTATGAAGCCATGCCAAATCCTCTAAACGTTACTTATCAATTTTGATGAAAGACAAAATGAGTTTCAGTTTTAGAATTAGACTTTGTTTCAGTGAACTACCAAAGGCTTTAAAAGACTCCAGTGTGAAGAATCGTTCGTATCAACATTATATTTCTGGGATATTCAAGCAAATCTAAAGAATCTCATGGAATAGTAATAACACCGTAACATAACTCGCTGTAATTTAACTTTTATATTGTTGTTGTTTGAAGTTGAACACAAACTACAGAATGAGCTGTCTGTACTGTGCCCACCTACGGTAATGAAACCCAGTTTCTAGAGTTGTAAGTCAGCAGACATACTGCTGTGCCATTGTGAGGGTGGGGTTAACTCTTATAAGAGGCATAAGAACCTGACCCAAGTCTACAAGAGTGTGAATAGATTTATTAATTTTCATTATTAAACTTAACACTATGGTCCAAGTATATCACCCAATGAATAAACAGATGTAATTATGTTACAAATTATTTAACACTATGAATTAATCTATCCAGATTAACTTTATCAGCAACGTTTGTATAACATACGTTGGTATCGAGCTATGTAGAAAGTTGAAGAGTTGTCTAAGAACATCGAATCAAACTTGAAACGCAAGGTATGTTAAGAAGACAGGTGTGACATAACATTAGTTGAAGATGAGAGAGTGTGTGAAAGCTACTGGCCTTGGTCAGTCTCAGGTGCAGGGTAAGCAAGAAAAAATAAATGATAGTAGTTCAATGAAAAGAAAAAAGAAGGAGACCAAGAGATGTGAGAGGGAATGAATAGTCTGAAAGAAGCAAAGAAAGCAGGTTGTATACTGCCAGTAAAAAACAAAATTTGTTTTTAAAATCTAATTGTTTGCCAAAAAATTAACAGCAATTTGTTATTTTTAAAGTTGTTATGAACCAGTTCTTGATATAAATAAAATTAGTGGACCTAAAAGGGGAAAGTAAAGTGGGAATAAATTACAAACAGGACTTGAAACTGTAACCTCTAACTGCAGCAGGAGCATGCTGTCGAGGTTAACAAATTAATTCATGACTTCTATCAAAACCGATTGGAGAGTTGCTTAAAAAAGGAGAAAACTGACATTTTTATAGTTGTTATAACATTCTACTAAAGGAGTTGAAACAGGAGAGACCTTAACTTTTTATGTCTTTTAAAATCTTTATCATCTCCTAGACAAGAGTACCTATCTTAGAAAGTGATCCAGCGTTTAGTTAACAATTTAAATTCCCTGTGTTGTTTGAAATTAAACACAAAGCTCTACAATGGGCTACCTGTGCTAGTCAGTTTAAAGTTTTCTTTGTTTCAGATATTCGCGCACAGCAATAGAAGGGTTATATACGATACCCATCCTCCATTTTTAACCCTTAGACTATGGTGAAGACAGCTAGCTAATAACATCAACCACCAGTTAGATTTGACAGTCACTCTTATAACGCGTCCCCAACGTGCGAAGAGTGATTTTATTTTTCAGGAACCGTAGAAGAGCCATAAACATTCGGGTCCATAGACTGGTACACTAGGCCACGTCCGGCTCATTGTTTATTAACAGTCTTGATGTAGGTGCCTTCTGTTTTAGTTAACGACTTCAGGAACTTGACTTTCTGTAAATTATAGTCACAATTTTCAAGCAGTTCATTCTCCCTGTTTATTTTCGTTTGCTCGAGCAACTGATGTTCGATTTCGTCATTAAGATATTCAAGCATTAGTTATCACTACCCGCTGTCAACTCTTGGGCTACACTTTCATCAACGAATAGTGGATTGGGCGTTATATGTGACGACCCTCCGATTACAAGTCGAGTGCCTTAACCACTTTGCTATGCAGGACTTCAACATATATTTAAGTGCAGCTAATTTTCTACATCAGTGAGTTAAAAGTGTTGTTTCATTAGCACTTTCAATCTCTTATAAATATTTTGGAACAAGCCGAGTAGAAACATTAATTGCCTTATGTGTATCACAGGGAGAATTAGTATTTGAACGTGTTTTTCTCGAGTTTAATGTTGTTCCTTTAAATAACGTGACTTGTTCGTCAACTAAAATAACTTTTCTTTCGCCCTCAGCTAGCTGTTTCCCATTCAGAAGCTTTACGTTTTCACTTCGATAAACAGATCAGACTATTTCTCTCCTCTTAAAGTCCAAATTAACATAATATTCTCTACTTTTATTTACATTTGGAAGAAACATGAATTTTTATTGTCTTATTGTAATAACACAAATTTTGTTACTGGATGGTACGTTATTGAACTTTACCTCGAAATTGTTGGTTTTTTAAACGGAAAGCTACAAAGTAAGCTGAATCGAACCTCGGATTTTAGTGATTTAAGCTTCGAATTGATAATGTTTAGATAAAAAATACAACTAGTACTTCCTATTACACTATGTAACACAAATTTTGTTCCTGGATAGTATGTGTTATTTATTAATTGCTTATGTTGTAAAAGTACAGAAAATGGTCATTATTCCCTTCAAACTTTGCTTTTGTGACCTGGGTGATGAAATTTAGAAATTAACCTATTTTCTGTGTTAAAACGGGCAAATTTACACATTTACATTTACATGAGGATTGAATAAAACAACGTATGAATCACGATTTACATGTATTTATACTAAAGTTATACAAAAATGTTTAGAAGTGAGTGGTTTTTCGAGATTTGCGACTGTAATGTAAATCACTTTCACGTATCAGCCCCAAATATAATATAGTCTCCCATCATGTTTTCATTATACCTCCCAGGTCACAAAAGTAATGTTTGAAGAGAAAATAGGTCTTTTCCATTTACTTTAGGCTTAAGCAATTGGGAAATAACACTTTCTGTCCAGGAACAAGATAAAGTAAAAGTTTTGTTACATAGTGTAATAATCACCATACGTTTGAGACTGAATCTGTAAAATAAGTATCCTAAACGGCCTTAGGTATAAAGTTGATGGTCATAATTTAAATTACAATTGTTATGAAATAAGAATGTTTGCCGTATATTAAAATTTGAGCGAAATAATTGAAGAATGTGTTCCAAACGAAAGTTACATCTTCTGACAAACTGTTGTTATTTGCTTGTTTTTGGCAAAGGATTTTTACCATTCACTGCTTTTTTTATCTTTAACACAATTTTCCGAATATCTTTAAATTATGTGCAGTTTATTTTCGAAATTCTGAAAATTTATTACATAAACTCTGTTGAAACATTATACTTATGCTTAGGAACTATTGGACAATCTTTTAAAGTGTATTTTGACAAAAAACAACAGCCACCATAAGACTGCTATAATGAGCTACTTTTTGAGTTATGACCGCTTCCTAGTTCGACCTCTGACCTTTCAATTTCGGATCGTAAGGCACTTCTGCAATCAATAACCGTCAATTAATTAATCACTTAAAACACTGTGGAAGAACATTAAGAGTTGAGTGTTTAAAGTGGGTAACAGAAAGCTTCCCCCCGCCACGGTATTCCGCTACCTCTTCCTACAAAGTCATCCTGACCATCACAGAGTGTACACCGTCTTTAAGTATACACATATTGAGTCACTACATCTTATACAAAAACTTTGGTGAGGTAGTAATGAGTACTGTAATAACGTGTTATGTTATAAATTTGTGAAAGTTAGGATTTTTATATCATTTATCATAACATCCCCACACTTTCTTTTAGTTCATAACCCGGACAAAGAGGATTACCTCAATTTATAAATATAAATCAGCTTAGAGAGAAGAGATGGCGTAAGAAAACACGTGCTTTAACTCTTTCCTCATATTTATTTTCCAGAAAACGCAAAGAGTCTTAAAAAAAACACAGTAAGTTAGCCATCCTAATGAACTTCTACAGAATGCCATTCAACATGATACTGTGCATTTGACGTCAGATTTATCAACTATTCTTACCTTAAATTACTGATTTACTAACATATCATAGTAAAGAGAGTAAATACCAAATACAACATATAGGAACACTGAGAACAAAGATTGCAGGTACGTATTTTATAGGTTTTAAGAATTATTAAAATCATACGAAGGACAAAAGTTGCTTTAAACCTTAAGTGAATATAATCTTGTGCTTCGAGTTTCAGAGTCTGAGTCAAACTTAGGTCGTCAATTCACAGATATCTCTAGTACAAATACCTTTAAAACATATCTGCTTTTTTGTACAACAAACCTATACATTTTACTAAAATATTAATATATTTCATGAAGATAAGTATATTATATCATATTCGAAGTTACAGTCAATATTCCTTCTCCATTGGACGGCCTCGTGCACATTCCATTTATAAGAGACTACGAATAGTCTGTAAAATAAAACATTATTGTGGCAATTCTCCAAATTTCATCTAAATATTTTGTTAGTTCATACTGGCAAGCCAAACTCAATTTGTGTAATTTTATCTAGTGTATTAATTATTTACAGTGTCTCTAGTTAAAACTAAAACGACGACAACAATAGATCTATTGTGTTATGCCTGATGAGAAAATACTTGTATCACAACAATGAATCTCTGGTGTTGTCCCTGGCGAGAAATATAAAAGTGACGACGATAAATCTATTGTGCTATCTCTGGTGGTAAAATAAACAATAGTATCACAACAATGGATCTCTGGTGTTGTCCCTGGTGAGAAATATAAATATGACAACGATACATCTATTGTGCTGTCTCTGGTGGTAAAATAAACAATAGTATCACAACAATAGATCTCTGGTGTTGTCCCTGGTGAGAAATATAAATGTGACAACGATACATCTATTGTGCTATCTCTGGTGGTAAAATAAACAATAGTATCACAACAATGGATCTCTGGTGTTGTCCCTAGTGAGAAATACCAATGTCGCGACAATAAACGATTTATTTTATTTCTCTTGATAAATAGTATTGCTACAGCCATACGTCTTTTCTATTGTCCCTGATGAGAAAATACTAGTATCCCAACAGTGCATCTCTGTTGATGCCTTCGGTGAGAAACACTAGTGACCTATAACTAATTTATTATACAAATAAATATGTTCCTCCCGTTAAAGTTCAATCAGTGTAGTTGCATTAGCCAGAAACCAGTACTGGCATAATGTGAAAAGAAGAGTCGTTCAGCATACCCAGATGTTATTCTTGTGTTGTCCCTATAATAAGGGATACCAGTACCAGAAAAATACCTACTGTATTGTAAAACATGTACTCATAGCATCTAAAAGTATGTATGTATATATATATTTATGTGATCAATTTAAACACATTCCTTATTAATATTACTGGAGTTATTATTTAAGAGGAAACACCATGAACATCGGGTAACATATAAATAGCTTTTATTTCTGGAATTGATATAACTTTTCTAGGTTAATTGCAAAATTCTTTGGATAAATAGTTTTATTTCATTCTCAAACGTTGTAACTTTTTCTTGGTATTACACTTTTTTTTCCCCTTGTTGAATGCGTATTTTTTATGTTGAATAAAGATTCAGTTGAATATTGACAAGATATAGAAGTCTGTTTAATGTAGGTATTATTAATTTATTTATTTTGTGTGTGAATATTTTATAACTGTTTAGAGATAATTATTTTAAACTAAATGTTACGGGAAATTTATTTACGTGTATCAGAAAGAGTTGTACGTTGTGTTTGTGACTCATTGATGTCGAGATTATACAAAGTTGCGAGAAATTTATTTTGACCAGCTAGTATTTAGGCTAATTTCATAGTGCCTACATTTTCCCATTAAATGCTAAAAAAGTTTTTATATTTATTTTCCTTTTCTTATTTTCATCTTTCGAAGCTCTACTCAGATAAGTGGTTGAGTCTAACAACGCAAAATGCATATTTTTCTTTATGTTCATTGACCTTAAGATTTTGGCCAGCAGTGTGGATAAATTGTATCAGGTGGACGTGAAACAGCAGACAGACAAAGACAAATTATATGAGAAAC